>NC_083818.1:2828849-2865337 GCF_015708825.2 Lethenteron reissneri
GTGTGACTGCGTGAATCTGTCACGTGGTGTGACTGCGTGAACTGTCAGTGGTGTGACTGCGTGAATCTGTCACGTGGTGTGACTGCGTGAACTCTGTCACGTGGTGTGACTGCGTGAATCTGTCCACGTAGTGTGACTGTCGTGAACCTGTCACGTTGGTTTGTGACTGTGTGAACCTGTCTGGTCACGTGGTCGCTGACTGCGTGAACCTGTCCTGGGTCACGTGGTTGTGACTGCGTGAACCTGTCACGTGGTGTGACTGCGTGAAGTTGTCACGTGGTGGTGACTACGTGAACCTGTCACGTGGTGTGACTGTGTGAAACCTGTCACGTGTGTGACTGCGTGAAACCTGTCACGTGGTGTGACTGCGTGAACCTGTCACGTGGTGTGGACTGCGTGAACCTGTCACGTGGTGTGACTGCGTGGAACCTGTCCTGGTCACGTGGTGTGGCTGCGTGAACCTGTCACGTGGTGTGACTGCGTGAACCTGTCACGGGTGTGACTGTGTGAACCTGTCACGTGGTGTGACTGCGTGAAACCTGTCACGTGGTGTGATTGCGTGAACCTGTCACGTGGTCACGTGGTGGACTGTGTGAACCTGTCACGTGGTGTGACTGCGTGAACCTGTCCTGGGCCTCCGCCTCTCCCGAATGAGTTGCCTGGTATCCCCCACGTGTAAATGTCTCAGCGTTGGGGAGACAAAGGCGGCCGGGCGTGGCGCTCGCCCCCCACCACGCGTACCCCTACACCACACCTACCCCTACACCACACCTACCCCTACACCACACGCACCCCTACACCACGCCTACCTCTTCACCACACCTACCCCTACACCACGCGCACCCCTACACCACGCCTACCCCTACACCACACCTACCCCTAGGTAGACTCAGCCTCAAATGAGTACCTGGTGCGGTGTGTAAACATCACCACTAGGGAGACAAAGGCGGTCGGGCGTGGTGCTGGCCACCCACCCCCTCGTGTATCGTTCGGGCCTTCATAGGTGCTCGCTAACAGCACTTGCCCCTACAGTCTGTTAAGGCTATATGGGGGATCTTTGATCTTTGTGTGTCTCTGTGTGTGTGTGTCTCTGCCTGTGTGTGTGTCTCTGTGAGTGTGTGTGTCTGCCTGTGAGTGTGTGTGTCTCTGCCTGTGAGTGTGTGTGTCCCTGTGTGTGTGTGTCTCTACCTGTGAGTGTGTGTGTCTGTGTGTGTGTCTCTGCCCGTGAGTGTGTGTGTGTCTCTGCCTGTGAGTGTGTGTGTCTCTGTGTGTGTGTGTGCCTGTGTGTGCGCGCGCGCGTGTACATGTGACGGTGTGAGTGTGCATATGTGTACGTGTGTGTGTGTACGTGTGTGTGTACGTGTGTGTGTGTGTACGTGTGTGTGTGTACGTGCGTGTGTGTGTGTGTACGTGCGTGTGTGTGTGTGTACGTGCGTGTGTGTGTGTACGTGTGTGTGTGTACGTGTGTGTGTGTACGTGGTGTGTGTGTGTACGTGTGTGTGTGTACGTGTGTGTGTGTACATGTGTGTGTGTGCATGTGTGTACGTGTGTGTGTGTACGTGTGTGTGTGTACGTGTGTGTGTACGTGTGTGTGTGTGGGGAGCGGTGGTGTAGCGGTTAGCGCGCTGCGCTATGAACCTGGCGACCCGGGTTCGATTCCCGCTCACGGCTAACACCAGTGACGATTATCTGAACCGGTCCTGGGCCTCCCCTAGGTCGACTCAGCCTTAAATGAGTACCTGGTGCGGTGTGTAAACATCGCCACTAGGGAGACAAAGGCGGTCGGGCGTGGTGCTGGCCACCCACCCCTCGTGTACCGTTCCGGCCTTCATAGGTGCTCGCTAACAGCACTTGCCCTTACAGTCTGTTCAGGCTATACAGGGGATCTTTGTACGTGTGTGTGTGTGGGGAGCCGCAGTGCTCGCGTTGAGCGCGCCGCGCTACGAACCCGGCGACCCGAATTTGATTCCCGCTCCTCACGACCACCTGATACCGGTCCTGGCTCTCCTCTGGGTAGACTCAGCCTTAAATGATACCCGGTGCGATATGTATACACGGCCACTAGGGGAGACAAAGGCGGCCGAGAGTGGTCACGCCACCCTCTCATGAGGTGCCCCCCCGCTAACGGCACTTGCCCCAGCAGCCTGTTGAGGCTACCCTGGGGGTCTTTGTCATGTGTACGAGCGTGCGGACACGTGGCCCCAATACGTGGGGCATTATGGGTAAATTTGTCTCTAACCGTGAAGGATTATGGGTAAATCTGTCCTCAATCAGGGTGACTGGGGGTGGCAGAGAGACAAAGGTGGTGGTGGGGGGGGGGGGGAGACAAAGGTTGGGGGGAGAGACAAAGGTGGGGGGAGAATCATTGACACGGACAACGAAAACACCGAGATGAGACGAGAGCTGAGAGAGAGTTGTGAGAGAGAGTTGTGAGAGCTGAGAGAGAGAGTTGAGAGAGGGGGAGTTGTGAGAGAGAGGGGGGGGGGGGGGTGAGAGATAACGAGGGTGGGAGAGTTGTGGGAGAGTTGTGAGAGTGAGAGAGCGTCGAGAGATAAGCGGAGAGTGAGGGAGGGAGAGTTGTGAGAAAGACAGAGGAAGAGAGAATGAGAGAGTTGTGAGAGAGAGAGTTGTGAGAGTGAGACTTTTGACTTTTGAAAAACTTTATTTCCCCAGCGTAAATTGCGCTGGAATCGTGCTGTGCCTTGTAAGCCACTCGGAAGCGACCATTTCTGCAACCAGTGACAAATTTAATTCGTTCAGTGTCAGTGACAATCACCATAAAGCAAACAGCGGCGTCAGTCCCGCACGACTGGACAAGAAAACGGGGGGGGGGGGGGGGGGGGGTCAAAACGTGTGAGAGTGAGAGAGCGTTGAGAGATAAGCAGAGAGTAAGGGAGAGTTGTGAGAGAGACAGAGGAAGAGGGAAGGAGAGAGTTGTGAGAGATTTGAGAGAGTTATGAGATAGTTGTGAGAGAGGAGAGTGTGAGAGAGAGACAGTGAGAGTTGAGAGAGAGTTGAGAGATAAGAGAGAGGGAGGGAGAGCGAGGGACTTGGGGGAAAGTCCACGAGAGAAAGAATTTTGCAGAGACACAGAGACAGAGAGACACAGAGACAGAGAGACACAGAGACAGAGAGACACAGAGACAGAGAGACAGAGAGACACAGAGACAGTGAGACAGAGAGACAGTGAGACACAGAGACACAGAGACACAGAGACAGAGAGACACAGAGACACAAAGACAGAGAGACACAGAGACAGAGAGACACAGAGACACAGAGACAGAGAGACACAGAGACACAGAGACAGAGAGACACAGAGACAGAGAGACAGAGAGACAGTGAGACACAGAGACACAGAGACACAGAGACAGAGAGACACAGAGACACAGAGACAGAGAGACACAGAGACAGAGAGACACAGAGACCAGAGACACAGAGACACAGAGACAGTGAGACACTGAGACACAGAGACAGTGAGACACAGAGACAGTGAGACACAGAGACACAGAGACAGTGAGACACAGAGACAGTGAGACACAGAGACACAGAGACAGTGAGACACAGAGACACAGAGACAGAGAGACACAGAGACAGAGAGACACAGAGACACAGAGACAGTGAGACACAGAGACAGAGAGACACAGAGACACAGAGACAGTGAGACACTGAGACACAGAGACAGTGAGACACAGAGACACAGAGACAGAGAGACACAGAGACAGAGAGACAGTGAGACACAGAGACAGAGAGACACAGAGACAGAGAGACACAGAGACAGTGAGACACAGAGACAGAGAGGGGGGTGATCACGAAGCTGTTCACGGGAGATGATAGGGGAGGATAGTAAAGTTCATTAGCGGGGTGGGGGGGGGGCTCTGAGTGGGTGGAGGGGGGCTCCCGGCTGTCTAGACCCGTCTAGAGAGTTCGGCGGACGGGAGGGAGGGAGGGGGGGAGTCCGGTTCAAAGGTTCCGGGGTTTCACTCGGAGCGGGGACGGGGTGGGTGGCGAGGTGGGGGGGGGAGGTGAGGGGGGAGGGGCGAGGTGGGGGGGGAGGTGAGGGGGGAGGGGCGAGGTGAGAGCGAGGTGGGGGGGTAGGCGAGGTGAGGGGGGTGAGGGGGGAGGTGAAGGGGGAGGTGAGGGGCGAGGTGAGGGGGGGGGTGTTTGGGTGAGGGGGGGGGGTTTTGAGCCTGAATCCCGTCGCGTCAGCGGCTTGGCTCTTACACCCCCTAGGTCGGCTCGGCCGTAGGTTGTGTCATGGTGGGGTCATGGTGGGGTCAGGGTGGGGTTATGGTGGGGTCACGGCGGTGTCGGGTGCAGTCAAAGTGGGGTCAGGGTGGGATTAAGGTGAGGTCATGGTGGGGACAATGTGGTTGTGAAGGTGTGTGTGGTTGTGAGGGGGGTGTGTGTGTGGTTGTGAGGGTGTGTGTGGTTGTGAGGGGTGTGTTTGGTTGTGAGGGGGGTGTGTGTGTGGTTGTGAGTGTGTGTGTGGTTGTGAAGGTGTGTGTGGTGGTGAGGGTGTGTGTGGTTGTGAAGGTGTGTGTGGTGGTGAGGGTGTGTGTGGTTGTGAGGGTGTGTGTGGTTGTGAGGGTGTGTATGGTTGTGAGTGTGTGTATGGTTGTGAGGGTGTGTGGTGGTGAAGGTGTGTGGTTGTGAGTGTGTGTGGGGTTGTGAGGGTGTGTGTGGTTGTGAGGGTGTGTGTGGTTGTGAGGGTGTGTGTGGTTGTGAGGGTGTGTGTGGTTGTGAGTGTGTGTGTGGTTGTGAGGGTGTGTGTGGTTGTGAGGGTGTGTGTGGTTGTGAGGGTGTGTGTGGTTGTGAGGGTGTGTGTGGTTGTGAGTGTGTGTGTGGTTGTGAGGGTGTGTGTGGTTGTGAGGGTGTGTGTGGTTGTGAGGGTGTGTGTGGTTGTGAGGGTGTGTGTGGTTGTGAGGGTGTGTGTGGTTGTGAGGGTGTGTGTGGTTGTGAGGGTGTGTGTGGTTGTGAAGGTGTGTGTGGTGGCGAGGGTGTGTGTGGTTGTGAGTGTGTGTGTGGTTGTGAGGGTGTGTGTGGTTGTGAGGGTGTGTGTGGTTGTGAGGGTGTGTGTGGTTGTAGCCCGCATGCCCAGCCACCGAATGCCTAAACAGCTTTTGTTCGGCCGGATTGAGGGGGCTAATCGGGCGCGGCACGGGCTAGAGAAGAGATGGAGTGATGTGGTACAGGAGGACGTGGAGCTGAGTGGACTTGCCGATGACTGGTACCAGCGGTGTCAAGATCGGCCTCTGGAGGAGGCTCGTGAAGGACGCTACTGGGCAGTTGGAGGCAGTCGCCCTCCAACAACAACGGAGGGCGGAGGAGCGGCGCTCACAACAACGAGTGGAGCGCCGGGTGGCTAAAGCACAGCAAGTTGGCACAGTAGGGGGCACAGGTGGTGCATCAGCCAGTCATCTCGGTCATTTCAGTTAGTCGACCCGTGGCACCTGCTGGGTCCGCCCCGTGACCTCCTGCCAGCGGGCGTTCGACACTTCACGTGGCCTCAAGGTGCACTTGGCCTGGCACAAGCGTCGTGGTGACGTCACCGCCACTTAGTTGGCGAATGGCGGTTGTTGTTGTTGTGTGTGGTTGTCAGGGGGTGTGTGTTTGTGAGGGTGTGTGTGGTTGTGAGGGGTGTGTGTGTGTGGTTGTGAGGATGTGTGTGGTTGTGAGGGGTGTGTGTGTGTGGTTGTGAGGGTGTGTGTGGTTGTGAGGGTGTGTATGTGTTGTGAGTGATGTGTGTGTTGTGAGTGGTGTGTGTGTGGTTGTGAGGGTGTGTGTGGTTGTGAGGGAGTGTGTGGTTGTGAGGGTGTGTGTGTGGTTGTGAGTGTGTGGTTGTGAGGGTGTGTGTTGTGAGGGGTGTGTGTGGTTGTGAGGGAGTGTGTGTGGTTGTGAGGGTGTGTGTGGTTGTGAGGGGGTGTGTGGTTGTGAGGCTGTGTGTGGTTGTGAGGGAGTGTGTGGTTGTGAGGGTGTGTGTGGTTGTGGGGGTGTGTGTGGTTGTGAGGGGGGTGTGTGGTTGTGAGGGTGTGTATGGTTGTTAGGGGGTGTGTGGTTGTGAGGGTGTTTGTGGTTGTGAGGGAGTGTGTGGTTGTGAGGGTGTGTGTGGTTGTGAGGGGGTGTGTGGTTGTGAGGGTGTGTGTGGTTGTGAGGGAGTGTGTGGTTGTGAGGGTGTTTGTGGTTGTGAGGGTGTTGTGGTTGTGGTGTGTGGTTGAGGGTGTGTGTGGTTGTGAGGGAGTGTGTGTGTTGTGAGGGTGTGTGTGGTTGTGAGGGGTGTGTGTGGTTGTGAGGGAGTGTGTGGTTGTGAGGGTGTGTGGTTTGTGAGGGGTGTGTGTGGTTGTGAGTGTGTGTGGTGGTTGTGAGTGTGTGTGTTGTGAGGGTGTGTGTGGTTGTGAGGGGTGTGTGTGGTTGTTAGGGGTGTGTGTGGTTGTGAGGCTGTGTGTGGTTGTGAGGGTGTGTGATTGTGAGGGTGTGTGTGGTTGTGAGGCTGTGTGTGTGTTGTGAGGGGGTGTGTGGTTGTGAGTGTGTGTGTGGTTGTGAGGGGGTGTGTGGTTGTGAGGCTGTGTGTGGTTGTGAGGGGGTGTGTGGTGTGAGTGTGTGTGTGGGTTGTGAGGGTGTGTGTGGTTGTGAGGGGTGTGTGTGGTTGTGAGGGGGGTGTGTGGTGGTGAAGGTGTGTGTGGTTGTGAGGGTGTGTGTGGTTGTGAGGGGGTGTGTGGTTGTGAGGGGGTGTGTGGTTGTGAGGGTGTGTGTGGTTGTGAGGGTGTGTGTGGTTGTGAGGGGGTGTGTGGTTGTGAGTGTGTGTGTGGTTGTGAGGGTGTGTGTGTGGTTGTGAGAGTGGTGTGATTGTGAGGGTGTGTGTGGTTGTGAGTGTGTGTGTGGTTGTGAGGGTGTGTGTGGTTGTGAGGGGGTGTGGTGGTGAAGGTGTGTGTGTGTGAGGGTGTGTGTGGTTGTGAGGGTGTGTGATTGTGAGGGTGTGTGTGGTTGTGAGGGGTGGTGTGTGGTTGTGAGAGTGTGTGATTGTGAGGGTGTGTGTGGTTGTGAGTGTGTGTGTGGTTGTGAGGCTGTGTGTGGTTGTGAGGGGGTGTGTGGTTGTGAGGGGGTGTGTGGTTGTGAGGGGGTGTGTGGTTGTGAGGCTGTGTGTGGTTGTGAGGGGGTGTGTGGTTGTGAGGGTGTGTGTGGTTGTGAGGGGGGTGGTTGTGAGGGGGTGTGTGGTTGTGGTTGTGAGGATGTGTGTGGTTGTGAGGGTGTGTGTGGTTGTGAGTGTGTGTGTGGTTGTGAGGGTGTGTGTGGTTGTGTGGGTGTGTGTGTGGTTGTGTGGGTGTGTGATTGTGAGGGAGTGTGTGTGTGGTTGTGAGGGTGTGTGTGCTTGTGAGGGTGTGTGGTTGTGAGTGTGTGTGGTTGTGAGGGTGTGTGTGGTTGTGAGTGTGTGTGGTTGTCAGGGTGTGTGTGGTTGTAAGGGTGTGTGTGGTTGTGAGGGTGTGTGTGGTTGTGAGTGTGTGTGTGGTTGTGGTTGTGAGGGTGTGTGTGGTTGTGAGGGAGTGTGTGGTTGTGAGGAGTGTGTGCGATTGTGAGGGTGTGTGTGTAGTTGTGAGGGTGTGTGTGTGAACAGGTGTGTCTGTGTGATGTATGTGTGTCGTGTGTATGCTGCGCATGTAGGTATGTGTAAATATGCATTGTGTGTATGGTGTCCATATGTGTGATGTGTGCAGGGTGTTTGTATGAGGGTGTACGTGTGCGTCTTTGTGTGTATGGGTAGGGTGTTGAGGTGTGAAGGTGTGTGCATATATGGATGTGTGTGTGTGTGTGTGATGTTTGGGGGTGTGTCTGTGTACATTTGTTTATGAGCGCAGGCCCAGCCGTTATCCCGCTGCGATATAAACCCTCCCCGTAGGTAGACTCAGCCTCAAAATGAGCTACCTGGAGTGGTGTGTAGTGAACATCGCCACTGGGGAGACAAAGGTGGTCGGGCGTGGTGCTGGCCACCCACCCCCTCGTGTGCCGTGCCGGCCTTCATAGGTGCCGCTCGCGAGAACAGCACTTGCCCCAGCAGCCTGCCGAGGCTACACGGGGGACCTTTGCGTGCTGTGTCTTTGAAGGAGGAGGGGAGGGGGCGGGGCTGTGTACAATGCATACGCTTCTCTGATTGGTCCACACGGGGGTGGTCCCTGCCCCGCGGCCCGCTCTTGATTGGTCACCCGGCGAGGGGTGGAGCCAGGGGTCGAACCAGGACTGCGCGGGGTCTGGGGACCCCAGAGGGATCCGGGGGAGGGGGCGGGGGGGCGGGGCAGGGGTCGAATCGGGACTCGCAGGTTGTGGGCTGTGGGCTGGTTGGACGTGGGGGAGGGGGGGTCCCGAGGGGGGGGGGTCCCTGTCTCTAACGGGACGGGGGTCGAACCGGGACTCGCGAGAGTCGGGAGGGGGTGGGGGTGGGGTCACCTGAGGACTCGCGTAATGACCCCCTCCCCACCCCCCACAGCCCACACTGGCCCCTCCCCTCACGTGCACAGACGCTCAAAGTGACAGCATCAGCCACACGGAGTGGTGTGTGTGTGGTGTGTGTGTGGTGTGTGTGTGTGAGTGTGGTGTGTGTGAGTGTGGTGTGTGTGTGTGAGTGGAGTGTGTGTGAGTGGTGTGTGTGTGTGGTGTGTGTGAGTGTGGTGTGTGGTGTGTGTGTGAGTGGAGTGTGTGTGTGTGTGTGTGTGTGTGGTGGTGAGTGTGTGTGTGAGTGGTGTGTGTGTGTGGTGTGTGGTGGTGTGTGTGAGTGGAGTGTGTGTGTGGTGTGTGTGTGGTGTGTGTGTGAGTGGAGTGTGTGTGTGAGTGGTGTGTGGTGTGTGGTGTGTGTGTGGTGTGTGTGTGGTGTGTGTGTGGTGTGTGTGAGTGTGGTGTGTGTGGTGTGTGTGTGTGAGTGGAGTGTGTGTGTGAGTGGTGTGTGTGTGGTGTGTGTGAGTGTGTGTGTGTGTGTGGTGTGTGTGGTGTGTGTGGTGTTTGTGTGGTGTGTGTGTGGTGTGTGTGTGGTGTGAGTGGGATGTGTGTGGGTGGTGTGTGTGTGAGTGGGGGTGTGTGTGTGAGTGGGGTGTGTGATGTGTGTGAGTGGGATGTGAGTGGGTGGTGTGTGTGTGAGTGGGGGTGTGTGAGTGGGTGGCGTGTGTGTGAGTGGGGGTGTGTGAGTGGGGTGTGTGGTGTGTGTGTGAGTGGAGTGTGTGTGTGGTGTGTGTGAGTGGGTGTGGTGGTGGTGTGTGTGTGTGTGAATGGAGGGGTTTTTAAGTGGGGTGTGTGGTGTGTGTGTGAGTGGGATGTGTGTGAGTGGTGTGTGTGAGTGGGATGTGTGTGAGTGGTGTGTGTATGTGTGGTGTGTGTGTGAGTGGAGTGTGTGTGTGGTGTGTGTGAGTGGTGTGTGTGTGTGTGTGGTGTGTGTGAATGGGGGTGTTTTTAAGTGGGGTGTGTGAGTCTGTCTTTGTGAGTGGGATGGAGTGTGCGTGTGTGTGTTTGTGAGTACGTGTGTGGGGTGGGGTGTATGTGGAAGGTCTTGTGAATGTGTGTGCAGTGGTCTGTGTGTGTTGTTGGTGTGTATTTGTATGTGTGTTTGTGTATATATGTGAATCAATGTGTGTGGGGGGCAGTAGTGCAGTGGTTAGTACACTACGCTACAAACCGGGTGACTCGAGTTCGATTCCCGCTCACGGCCAACACCCGTGACGATTATTTGAATCGGCCCTGGGCCTCCGCTAGGTCGAATCATCCTCAAATGAGTACCTGGTGCGTTGTGTAAACATCGCCACGGGGGAGACAAAGGCGGTCGGGCGTGATTCTGACCACCCACGCCCTCGCGATACCATGCCGGCCTTCGTAGGTGCTCGCTGGACGCACTGGTACCCCCCTCCATCCCTTGAACTCGAAGTACAAAATTAAAGTCGGTTATTGAGAGAAAACCACAAGCATATGCTGGAGGCCCCGAGGGGGATAGACGCCTGTGACGTAGCCTGTGACGTGGCCTGTGACGTGGCCTGAGCCAGGGCGTGGGGGGAGGGGAAATCAACCGTCGCCTTCCGGGGCCCCTCCGACAACAGGAACAACAGGCAACCACTGCGGCTACCTGAATGCCAGCTAGACAGGAGAGGCTGCCATTCCTCCGTAGGGGAGCTAGACCGTTACCACCTGGACTCCTGTGGACAACAGGAGGTCCGGTGGACTGGTTCTGGCGCCACAAGGTGGACAGTCCTCCACTCGGGTGTAGGACGATGTCAAACAATGGGGGAGTGGCTCTTATGAAAGTAATGAAGGTGGTAGTGGTGCGGTGTGAGATGCTGTGCGCTATAGACTTTTGTGGGCTCACCTCCTTAACAACACCAGGCGGTGGTTGTGGTGCTGGTTGTAGCCTATGCCCCAACGAAAGAGAGAAAACGACAGGCCCACTCCCGTCGTCTTCAATATCCAACGTTGGAGAATGAGGAGCCTTACCGCAGCCGTAATTCAGAGGTTCGGAGAGCCGTGTGGCGCTGACAGGATGAGTGGTGGGCGCGGATTGCTGAGGAGATGTGGTCAGAGTTCACAAATCACCCTTTAATTCCATTAAAAAAGTAACTTGCAGTGCCTCACCTATCACCACCCTTAAGGGAAAGAACAGTTATCTAAACATCATCTTTGACCAGGTAGTTCGAAAAACGTTCCATGGCTGTACTGGAGGAATTTCCATCTAGTACACATAAAATGGGAAGCTGATCGATACCCAGGTGCGATCAAGGGATGGCTCCCTATTGGTCAACCATGTCATGTATGCTGATGATCTGGTGATTGCTAATTACTCAAACGAGGAGTTGGAGGCGCTGCTGCTGAACCTAGAGCATGCCACAATACAAAGCACCTGCCTGGGTATTTTGTGCCATCAAACACTCCACACCCTCAACTCCCCATTGGTGATGAGGCAGTTGTGGAGAGAGTGGAGAGTTTTCCATTCCTGGGCAGTATGCTTATGACCTGCTTCGGTTTGACAGCAGAGTTCTCGCTCCAAATCAGTCGGGCGGCATTAACTTTTCATCAGCTGCATAATGATGTGTGGAAGCTGCCTGGTCTGTCGCTCCACACGAATCTTCGGGTCTTCTTGGCCACAGTCATGGCCTCCCTTCTCTATACTTACGAAACGTGGACCCCTCAAATGGAACATCTGCGCCGGTTAGAAACATTGGGTTGGTCTGCCTACGAGCCATCCTGGGTTTAACCAGGCTGGATTGTGTGAGGAGGTCACACATCCTTGAACGATCTGGACAGTCAGCTCCTCTGGAAATCAAGGCTGCGTTGGCTGGGTCATGTAGCACACATGCCCAGCCAGTGCATGCCCAAGCCGTTTCTGTTTGGCCGGATAGAAAGGGCTAAACGGGCACGGCACGGGCTGGAGAAGAGCTGGACTGATGTGGTACGAGATGATGTGGAGCTGAGTGGACTTGCCGAATACTAGTACCAGCGGTGTCAAAATCGGCCTCTTATGGAGGAGGCTCGTGAAGGACGTTGCTACTGGGCAGTTGGAGGCAGTCGCCCTCCAACAACAACGGAGGGCAGAGAAGCGACGCTCACAATAACGAGCGGAGCGCCGGTGGCTAAAATGCAGCAAGTTGGCACAGTTGGGGTACAGCTGGTGCATCTGCCAGTAATCTAAGTCAGTCAACCCATGGCACATGGCTCTGTCCCATGACCTCCTGTCAGTGAGCCTTTGAAACTTCGCGTGGCCTCAACGTGTACCTGGCCTTGAATATGCGCCATGGTGACGTCACCGCCACTTAGTGCAAAATGGCGGCTGTTGTTGTTGTTGCTGCTGCCCCAACGAAGGTGAATATTTGTGGAGAAATGCAGACAAGGTGAAACATTCAGATGGTTTCTGTGACCTCCGGTCCTCGACTTTGGCTAAAGTGTTCCCTCAGAATAGAGTGATCTTGTTTTGCGCCTTGAATGCTTGAGTGGGTAATGACGCAAGCACTCGCGCTGGACGGACTGGAATGCGTGGACCACAAACGATGCACACCCGGGAAGTCCTCGAGTTACCTTGGTGGATGCGACACTCGGCAAAACAGTTGGAACCGAATTTTGACCATTTTGCTTCACGATGTAAATTGATGGTATTTTTTTGGGCAAACGTTTGCATAAATAGTTAAATATGTAACGACAAAACAGGCAACAAAGTATACCCCCCCCCCCCCCCAAAATAATATGTCGAATCGCGGGACTTTTTTTTGCCAGTATCAAAGTATGAAAGATAAGAGTGGGTTTCACTCTTTCTGGCAATACGTTGATACCCCAAGCAATAAATGCGCGGATACGTGCATTGTCTTTGTACTGTTCGACTTTTGGCGTTCTCTTATCTGACACTGGTGGTGAGACTAGGCCATAAAGAAGGCCGTCTCTGGTGCAGGCCAATCTGTTTAGAAAACAAATGCATATATAATTATCAGAGCATATTTGTTTGCATGTTCACCACAAGTACGTGTGGTTAATGCAGTACTTCATTCCTTGCAAAAGGTTTCTAGTTTGTGTTTGAACATCTTAACACCTCCTGTTTTATGGCCAGAACAGGTAAATTCTACATTTGAAGTTTTCGTGACTGCAAGGATCCATACTTTTTGGTTCTTTCGGTAAAATCATGTAGGTAAAAAATAAAAGTAATTTTTTTTAAATCACGACGTATCGATCGCAACACAAGCAATCATCACCAGGTGTGAAACCAACAGCGAGAAAACCTACACTGAAGTGGGAGAGAAGCCGTGCCAATGAAATGATATGAGTCAGAGAGAGGTGGGGGGGGGCGGGGCTAAAAGCGAGAGGCCAATGGGGAAAGGAGAAACATCGGTAGGGGAAAGAGAGTGGAGCATCGTCAACGGCGGGGGAGCCCAAAGTATGTATATCTGTGATATCTGTCTGCTTATATGTCTGTCTATATATCTCTGGTTCTGTGTTTTATCTCTCTCTCAAATTTAGCATTCTCAGGAAGAACGTAATCAACCAGGTAGGGTGTTGACTGTTATGTTATCCGACTCTCTGTTGTATTACATTACATGTCTAAGTATACTAGATTTGTGTGTTTATTTCATTTATACCTGATGATGATTGCTTGTGTTGCAATCGAAACGTCGTATGGTAGTATTTAATTTATTGTTTTATCTTTATACGTGACTTTACCGAAAGAGCCAAAGAGTAAAATAGCAGTACTGCTAAACTTTGGGGATGCAGTTAACTCGGTAAAATAACCTACTCTCTGAAAATAAGATGGGACAACTATGAAAAGTTACATTTTTACCTGGTTAATAACATCTTTCCAATGACTGCTCAATTTATAACCATCTTCTCGGTTAAAGTTATGTCTGTGTTTATATATCTGGATGGCTTCATGGACAAATCTTTGATGGTAGCCAGACGGCTTGCAGAGCACTTTGGTTTCGGAAGAACCAAAGAGAACAGGTAAAACCTATTCTTGTTCTTCATCATGTAAGTTAATAAAGTGTAGTGAGTCCAACTGAGTCGCAGACGTTGTCTTTGGAACAACACTATTTATTCAATGAATCAACACAACACAACCTACACTTGGGTGTTGAATGTTTATCGAGCCACGCTACGGCAGAACTAGACACGGTTCGCTATCCCGGCCCGGACCACGAGCTGGGTCCCGGACCGCGTGGCTAGAGGCTTCTTTACCCGACGTGGATCTTCTTCACCGGCAACACGAAGAACCCCGAGCCCCTCCTTATCGGCCTGGGCTGGGGCTGGCTCCGCCCCTCGCCCCGCCCACCTTCTAGATCTCTCTCGAGCTCTTTCCCGAAGGCTCCCGAGAGCTCTTTTATACCACGTGACCACCCAGCGGCCCCCGTCTACTGGTGCCCCCCCTCCAATATCATCCGGTCACGTGTCGGCAGGTCAACCAGCGTATCGTGCCCCAACGTCACCCTGGCTGGCTGACACTCCCTCTCGTTCCCTCACCGAGAGCCCGCACCGCACACTGCTCGCGGTGCCTCCGCGCTGACCAGCGCTCACCAAGCCCCGCTAGGGCTGGTGGTGCTACATCCAGTGAGCGGGCTACACGTAATGCCAACACACTATCTGCTGTGGCTTCGTAAGCTGGCACCACACAGTAACAATCACAGTCAATACACAAGGTACAGTGATTCCTCGTTTAACGTTCCTCAAAATTCGTCACGTCTGGCAAAAAAGAAAAAAACGCCCTGACCAAAGAATTACTGTGCATACATTCCGGGTCATAAACAAATGAAATCAATGCATATTTCAATCACGATTTGCGCTATTAAATCAGCCTGGAGTCATCCTATGTCAGAACAAAGGGCTGAGATGACGGGACGCCACCGCGGACCGCATCATTCCGCGCATATATACCCAGAATTCCCGTACATCTCAGCCACGCAGCTCAAGAAGGTAGTTCATCGTTGGCTGCTCAGAAAACGGTTCATGACGGGAGCGCGTTCCACATAACAGGCGCGTTCCTTGTTATAGCAGGCACATTCCACGTTATAACCAGAATGTTCCACGTTCTAACGGGCACGTTCCACGTTCTAACGGGCGCACGTTCTGCGTAATAATGGCGAGCATTACAACGGGCACGCTCCGCGTTGCGCGAAAGCGTTCCCCAATAGAAGCATCGCGTTACGGCGAGAACGCGTTGTAGCGTGAACACCGCACGCTAAGCGAGGACTCGCCCTGCTCACCGGAGATGGCAGCGGAGATTTCAGTCAGAGCGGGGTAGTACAGTATCCAGCATGGAGATGTACAGTGGAGAGCATGGCGGCGGTGTAAACGTTGCGGCGTGGTGCTCCGTCGCATCGCACGCCGCCCAAACTAAACCGCGTTCTTTCCATTGTTTTCCCCACTCCAACGTTTTGAAGCGAAACCGGCGCATTTTCAATCGAAATGCGATTCGTTGGCGGCGTTCTTGGGGAAGCAACGTAAACGGGAGCAACCTGAATGGAGGGCTTACCGTCGTAGTAGGACTTCTCTGTGGCCCACAGGCGCACACACGCACCGCATCACGGAGACACGAGGAAGCTCTTCACGACGCGGCGGAGAAAACGCGGTGAAAGTAGCAACCGCGCAAGACGCCTCTTCAGTTTGGGAAGTGCCGGCCGGAGGTGAGAGAATATGGTCAAAAGACAGTTTCGGAGAGGGCACAAACACAGGCTTACTTATTATCGGTTCTTCGTCAGGATCTGAGGCGTCTTGCAGTGCAGTTATCATCATCATCATGAATACACGCCAGTTCCAAGCAAGCATGTCTGCTGGACAGCATCATGGGCCCGGGTCCTCGACACCGGGACCGACAGTGGAGCTAATTTGTCTGCTGACACTCGGCTGGTTCTGCGTAAGATGATGCCCGCTGCCATTCGTCCTCTAGCCGCGGTGGGCCATGCACCCAGGGACCCCCATTCAAACCCAAAATATCCCGCTCTCGTTCATCCGATGAAAAATTTGCGAGCAGCAATTTTGAACGCCCGCTGGCAGCCGCGATTGACATCATACTCTTCGTTTTTTTCCGGTAAAGTCACGTAGGTAAAAAATGAATTTAAATTAATAAAAATAAAATAATAAATTTTATTTTTTACCTACGTGACTTTACCGAAAAAACCAAGAGTATGAATCCTTGCAGTCACGAAAGCTTCAAATCTAGCGATTGACATCTCTTCAGCCCTCCTGCGCATGTGGCGGTCGTGTGAGCGCGGGAGAACACGAGCCACCGTGGCTCAGCACCACCGCTCTGGCGGGGTTATGGAGTCCGCAACCGGCTGACGGACGGAGGAGATGTTTCCAGCGGGCTGCACTGCAGCGGGCCCAGCATTCCACGGCGGTGAAAGGAGAAGGAGGAGAAGCTTGGGTTCAGAGCGGCGTGCGGCACTCTGAACGCGTGATGTTGTTGATTCTGAACGTGGAGGGGGAAAAAATGGAGGACCCGGAGAAAAATCTGCGCGACCACGGGGAGAGAGAGAGACACGCAAACTCCAATTATACAGCAGCAGCAGCAGCAGGCGTCAGGGTCAGGATCAAACCGATGACCTTCCTGTATACCAGGCGAGGTGGTTGTCATGGTAGCCAACTGGATGCATTACATCTGACACCGTGACATTGGAGAGTGGGCCCCCCCCCCCCCCCCCTAACGCGGGGCCCGGGGCAGTCTTGCGTGATGTCGTTGTTGACAAATTTCGCGGGGCCGTCACCCCACCCACCCTTGTGACGTCACCCCACCCACCGTTGTGACGTCACCCCACCCACCATTGTGACGTCACCCCACCCACCGTTGTGACGTCACCCCACCCACAGCCCTTCATGGACCGGTTGCCAGCACCGCTGGAAGAGAGCGAGCGAGAGACGCCATTGAGCTGCGAGTTGAGCTCACGGCCAGAGAGACGCTTTGGTGCCGGAGGTCTCAACCCCAAATAAAAGTCGTCGTGCGGATTTTTATCTTCTCATCGGCTGCGTGGAGGCTTGCCCGGCTTCCCCACGGGTCTTCTCTACCAGTTACGCCTCACACCCCCCCACCACCCCCCTCTCTCTTCTCTGTCGATTGCCCAACGCAGAGCCCTGTACCGGACGGAACAAAGACCCCCAACTCAAGCACAGCGAGGCATACTCGTACGCAGAAGCATGCCATCAACACTCAGTGGCGTGGTGACGACATTATCAGCTCAGAGGGTACGGCAGTCTGACCATTAAGCTTTGTTTTATCTTAGCAGGTAAAGCCCACCGAGCGAGCTCTATGGCTCTGCTTGAGAAGAGACCTCTGGCCACACGTGAAAGCTCATCGATGTGGCTTATCATCACGTGGACATTTATAGCAGGCCAACACTTGTGAATGCGTGATTCTTAATGTGGAGGGGAAAGACCCGGACTAAGTTCCACGCTACCACGGGGAGAGAGAGAGACACCGCAAACTCCAAATATACAGCAGCAGGCGTCAGGGTCGGGATCAAATCCACGACCTCCTGTAGACCAGGCGAGGGAGTTAACATCTATTAGCCACTGTGATGATGATGAGAGAGAGACACGCAAACTCCAAATATACAGCAGCAGGCGTCAGGGTTGGGATCGAACCCACGACCTCCTGGACACCAGGCGAGGTAGTTAACATCTCCTGGCCAATGTGATAATGAGAGAGAAAGACACGCACACTCCAAATATACAGCAGCAGGCGTCAGGGTCGGGATCGAACCCACGACCTCCTTTAGACCAGGCGAGGTAGTTAACATCTCCTGGCCACCGTGACGATGATGAGAGAGAGACACGCAAACTCCAAATATACAGCAGCAGCAGCAGGCCTCAGGGTCGACATGGAACCCATGACCTCCTGTACACCAGGCGAGGGAGTTAACATCTCCAAGCAACCGTGATGATGATGAGAGAAAGAGATAGAGAGACACGCAAACTCCAAATATACAGCAGCAGGCGTCAGGGTCGGGATCGAATCCCCGACTTCCTGTATATCAGGCGAGGTAGTTAACATCTCCTGGCCACCGTGATGATGATGAGAGAGACGTAGACTCCAAATATTCATCAGCAGCAGGCATCGTCAGGGTCGGGTTCGAACCCACGACCTCCTGTATACCAGGCGAGGTAGTTAACATCTCCTAGCCACCGTGATGATGATGGGGAGAGAGAGACGCAAACTCCAAATATACAGCAGCAAGCGTCAGGGTCGGGATCGAACCCACGACCTCCTGTACACCAGGCGAGGTAGTTAACATCTCCTAGCCACCGTGATGATGATGAGAGAGAGAGAGACACGCAAACTCCAAATATACAGCAGCAGGCGTCAGGGTCGGGATCGAACCCACGACCTCCTGTGCACCAGGCGAGGTAGTTAACATCTCCTAGCCACCGTGATGATGATGAGTGAGAGACACGCAAACTCCAAATATACAGCAGCAGGCGTCAGGGTCGGGATCGAACCCACGACCTCCTGTACACCAGGCGAGGTAGTTAACATCTCCTAGCCACCGTGATGATGATGAGAGAGAGAGAGACACGCAAACTCCAAATATACAGCAGCAGGCGTCAGGGTCGGGATCGAACCCACGACCTCCTGTGCACCAGGCGAGGTAGTTAACATCTCCTAGCCACCGTGATGATGATGAGTGAGAGACACGCAAACTCCAAATATACAGCAGCAGCAGCAGGCCTCAGGGTCGACATGGAACCCACGACCTCCTGTGCACCAGGCGAGGTAGTTAACATCTCCTAGCCACCGTGATGATGATGAGTGAGAGACACGCAAACTCCAAATATACAGCAGCAGGCGTCAGGGTCGGGATCGAACCCACGACCTCCTGTGCACCAGGCGAGGTAGTTAGCATCTCCTGGCCACCGTGGTGCCCTCGTCGTTTAGGTGGACCCCCAAAATGTGATTTGTCTCTCACGGTCACCACGCGTCACCGCTCTGCGTGACGTAGCAAATAAAACGCGGAGCGTAAATGAGCATTTTCCTAAAATAAATAAATTAACAAAGTTAACCTCTTTTTCATTCGATGTTGTCCTTTCGCAACTGTTGTTGAACGTATATCTCATGGTGCTTGTCAAGGGGGGGCACATGGGGGGGGGGCACATGGGGGGGCACATGGGGGGGGGGGGGCAAGGCACCCCCCTGCCCCCCACCCGCGTTACGCTGCTGCCCACACAACAACAAAGACAAAGATCCCCCGGGTAGCCTCAACAGACTGTTGGGGCAAGTGCTGTTAGCGAGTGGCACCTATGAAGGCCGGCACGGCACACGAGGGGGTGCGCCACCACTCCGCACAGCAAAACAAAGACAAAGATCCCCCGTATAGCCTCTTAACAGACTGTTGGGGCAAGGGGCCGTCCATTAATGACGTCACGCACCTTAGGGGGGGGGGGGGGGTCAGACATTTGTGACGATGTGTGATGAGGGGGGAGGGAGTTTAAGAAATGTGACGTCACGTTAAAATGCGCAACTTTAAATAAATATAGACAACACGTTCTACTTAATTAAATATACTTAATTATTAAATGTTTTGTCCTACAACATCAGAGTGCAGCGCCACATTAAATACGCACTACAATGACACTAGTTTAAAGCGATTTGAAGCATGTTTTATTTGGGGGGGGGGGGGGCAGAGCTTTGTGACGTCATATTTGAGGGGGGGTCTGACTTTTTGAGACGTCGTGTGACGAGGGGGGGGGGTCAAAAATCGTCAAAAATCGCGTGACGTCATTTATGAACGGCCCCCTAGTGCTGTTAGCGAGCACCTATGAAGGCCAGAACGGCACACGAGGGGGTGGGTGGCCAGCACCACGCCCAGCCGCCTTTGTCTTCCTAGTGGAAATGTTTACACAACGCACCAGTTACTAATTTGAAGCTGAGTCGACCTAGGGGAAGCCCAGGACCGGTGCGTGTAATCGTCACCGGTGTTGGCCGTGAGCTGGAATCGAACTCGGGTCGCCAGGTTCATAGCGCAGCGTAGTGCTCACCGCTACGCTCCCACACCGTCACACCTACACACATACACAACATACCCACCCACACCACCACACACGCATATCAACACCCGTTCACACCCACGCCACCACACCAGTGCATGCACGCGCACGGGGAGCGGTGGCGCAGTGGTCAGCACACCGCGCTACGAAAGTTCGATTTCCGCTCACGGTCACCAACAACAGCGACGGTGATCCCAGCCGGTTCGGGGCGATCTCCAATCGATCGACTCAGCCTCAAGCGAGTGCCTGGCGAGGATTAAAGGCGGCCGGCCGTGGTGCCCACCACACCACTGGCATCATGTGCCGTGTGCGGCCTTCACAGCTGCAGCAGCTGCTGCTGCTCGCTAACAGCACTTGCCCCGACATCCTGTCCAAGGCTACACGTGGGAAGCTTTGTCTTTGTGTACACGCACGCACTGACACGTAACCGCCACTGTGGCTGTTGTTGTTGTTGTGTTGTTGTTGTGTGTGTACGTTCCGGAAAGTTGAGGTCGGAAACGAAATGAATTCCTGCTTCTGCTGATGCCGATTGCGAGTCCCCGACGCTTGCCGGGACGCGCCGCTCCTCCGTGCCACCCACGGAGCCCCGCGACGACGGCGGCGGCGGTGACAACCTCGTCACCTTTGGGGCAGAGTTCGCACACCGGGGTTGATTCCTTACCCGTACCCGGCCGCACCAGGGTCGCAAACGGGTACCCGTACTCTACCCGATACCCGGTTACCCGTACCCGGCCGGGTACGGTACGGGTACCCGATTGCGACCTCTGGGATGAAGCCATGTTGCAGGCGCGGGTGGGTTGATTCTAGGAACTTGAATTGTGAGAAGAGACAAGACGTTGGGAAATGAGTGACAAACGGTGACTCACCAGTGACTCACGGCCCACCCGTACCCGGCCGCACCAGGGTCGCAAACGGGTACCCGTACCCGGGTACGGGTAGCCGGGTATCCGGTAGGGTACGGGTATCGGGTACCCGATTGCGACCTCTGCTTTGGGGTGTTCGGGTTCGCGTCCCATCTACTGCCGTCGGCGTTGTGTGAGACCAGAGAGACACGGGATCTCCCCCGGCCGTCGAACGCCACGTCGCAGGGATGTCGCCACCAAGAGCATCCACAGGAGACGTTGTTGTTTTTTGTGTTGGCGTTAGGTCGCGTAAATATGTAAATGTGTCGTGAAACCCGCCGCCACCCGACACAGCCAACTAGTGAGGCGTGTCGCGTAAACGGAACGTGGCCAATTCGTCACTAGTACAGCACTAGTGTGTAGTGTAGTGTATAGTGTAGCGTATAATGTAGTGTATAGTAGTGTAGTGTGTAGTGTAGTGTATAGTGTAGTGTATAGTAGTGTATAGTGTAGTGTATAGTGTAGTGTATAGTAGTGTATAGTAGTGTATAGTGTAGTAGTGTATAGTGTAGTAGTGTATAGTGTAGTGTATAGTGTAGTGTATAGTGTAGTGTATAGTAGTGTATAGTAGTGTATAGTGTAGTGTATAGTGTAGTGTATAGTAGTGTAGTGTATAGTGTAGTGTACAGTGTAGTTTATAGTAGTGTATAGTAGTGTATAGTGTAGTGTATAGTGTAGTAGTGTAGAGTGTAGTGTATAGTGTAGTGTATAGTGTAGTGTATAGTGTAGTAGTGTATAGTGTAGTAGTGTAGAGTGTAGTAGTGTATAGTGTAGTGTATAGTGTAGTGTATAGTGTAGTGTATAATGTAGTGTATAGTGTAGTGTATAGTAGTGTATAGTGTAGTGTATAGTAGTGTATAGTAGTGTATAGTGTAGTGTATAGTGTAGTGTATAGTGTAGTATACAAGTACAGCACACCGGTTGTGTGTTGGAGAGCAAATCCACAACGTTTGCAATCTGAGTACGACGTTTTCGCCGGTAATTACAACCAGCTTCATCAGGCGACTGCCAGGTTTGTGGAGAAGTCATCACCTGTTTCGTTCCTTAAACAGAATCGACCGCAGTGCTGTTAGCGAGAAACGCCTATGATTATGATTATTAAAAAAGTAAAAACAAAGTTTTCACTATAAATCCTTTATATGCGTGGCGGCTAGAGTCCTCTCGTCCTCTGGCTTGAGATGGCTGCCACCTATGGGTCAGATGATTGCCTGCCACCATTAAGCAATTGGTAATTAAATATAATTAATTTTTTCCTAAAAAGTGTAAAATTTTGGGAAAAAAATTTCACGAAAATAAATTGTCACGCACAACGAGTCTGTGTGCAAAATGTCAGCTCGATTGGATCACGGGAAGTGGGTTAAAAAACGACCGAAATATTTGCACGGTCGTAAGTGCGCAAGCAAGCAAGTGAACTTAATATAAAGGATTTAAAAACACAGTGGCTCTTAACCTTCACTGCAGCCTTGCACCCACTTTGGTTCTGGGTCCTTAACAAATTGTAGAATTTTGATTTAAAGCTTTCGTGACTGCAGCAGGGATTCATATTCTTGGTTCTTTCGGTAAAGTCACGTAGAAGGGAAATAATAAAATAATATAAATATAAAACAACAAATAAAAAAATATATAAATATAAAACTATTTTTGTTATTGTTTATTATTATTTTTATTTTATTATTTCCCTTCTACGTGACTTTACCGAAAGAACCAAGACTATAAATTGTAGAATGTTAACAAATATGTTGTGTAGTAAGAACGACGCGGAAGCGAGTTGTATAGGGGCTAGCGCCGAACTGTTGATTGGGGGCTTACGCCTAAGTCGTGAGAAGGGGTGAACACAACTCGGTACTAACTCATCTCCCCAGGGGGAGGGTACTGGGAGTTCCCTACACCCTACCAGGCTACCCGGGCTCTACCCTCAGCACTGGCCGAGGGTTCAGCCAACTCGGCCAGCCGGGTAAAGTAGCCCTCTAGCCGGGCGCTAATTCCCCTTTGACCCGGGGTCCCTAATGCCCTACCACTCACTCCCCTAGCCCTCTACGTCACCGGCCCCCCCTCAAATACCCCGAGGGGACATGACGTCACTCCTCCTGAGGCGAGTGTGACATCCCGTCATCACTCATCCCGTCACCACTCTACTCCTCAACAAATACAGAGATTTGATGATTATTTACCTTCTAAAACAAGATCTGGGCCCTGTCTCGCACCCCCAGGGAGGGCATCTCGCACTCCCTAAGGGGTGAATCCCACGCTAAGAATCACTGACCAAAAAACAACGTTAACAAAAACGATGCTTTTTTAAATATTGATTTGATCATCATTAGACCTCCTTTGCCAGTACCAAACTATAATAATGGGGGTTTCCCCTTTGAGCTGCACGCCTTTTGGCGTCCTCTGGTCGAGCACCTGTTGAGATGAGGCTCAAAAGAAAGCCGTCTCTGGTGTGGACCAATCAGTTTCAAGGACAATGCAAATATTATCAGAGTGTGTTTTTTGTTTGCATTTTGACCACAAGTATTGTGGTTAATGCAGACATGATTCCTTGTAAAAAGGTTTCAGTTTTGTTGCCATAAAAACCCCATTATTATTAATATTATTAATTCGACCAGTCAGAAGCGACCTGGCCACTATTGATTGCTCAACAAAGTGGTGTTGATTCTAAATGTGGAGGGGCAAATCCACGCGACCACGGGGAGAACTTGCACACTGGAATTAAACAGCAGCAGGCGTCAGGGTCGGGTTCGAACCCACGACCTCCTGTGTACCAGGCGAGGTAGTTAACATCTCCTAGCCACCGCGGAGTGTGACCCTGAAGCCGGTAGAAGGCCAGGCCTGCCACAGGTTACGGACACGTGTACACGCATCGGGCACGAGTCCCATCCGCATGAAATGCCATATTAATCTATTTTGTGCCAGGCTAGGTGCACTTTGAGGGCGTCAGGTGAAGCGTGGAAGGCTGTCACGGCTGCTGACAGGAGGTCACGGGATAGACGCAGTTGCCAGGGGTTGACTGCCTGAGATGACTGCCTCCCAACTGCCCACAGTAGCGTCCTTTACGAGCCTCCTCCTCCGCAGAGGTCGACCTTGACCAGTGTTCCTCATTGCTGACGGCCCCTGGTGGCCCCCCTTCAGTGCGGCCCCTGATGGTGCGTCTTCCCCAATGGTTTCAAATCATGTGTTGGTGGGGGGCCCTGACACTGACGATGTCTCATTGTCGCCCGCCCTCTGAAAATGAGCGACGAACTCCGAGTCTTGACGCTGCCGGAACTCGTCGTTGGCAAGTCCACTCCGCTCCACGCGTGCCACTGGTCCAGCTTCCGACAGAGGACTGGCAGCCTCTCCATCCCCAGAACGGCGTTCAGACGCTGCGCGTGGTTTGCTTCTTGTGTCTGGAAGTTGTCCAGCAGTGCGGGGGGGGGGGGGGTGGAGAGAGAGAGGGGGGGGGTCCGTCTCCTTGCGCAGCACCAAATGGGGGGTTTGGCCCAAAGTCAAATCTGCGTCGTCTCGGCGCGGTGCGGTAGACGGGACGTGAGCTCCACGTCGCCCTCTGGTTACGTAACGGGGTGGAGGTGGAGGGTGCGGGTCACCCTAAATGTACGGAGGTGTTTTTTCTTACAGATATAAACCTCAGTTTTGATTTCACTCTGCGTCGTTTCTAAAAACGAATTGTCCGAGACAGCTTTTGTTACGGGGATACATTTCATTTAAGAATAGATTCACGTTTTTATTTATCCACGCGTCTCGATGTCTGCTGCAGCACGGTTCGTTTCTGCTCTGATTCATATTTTTGTTGCTTTTGCTCCTGATTTTCTGTTCCCTTTACAAATGAATTTTGTTTTGTATTGGCGTTGCCTTCGACATTTTGGTGATCCCAGGAAATTAGACTCCTATCCTGTTCACCTGTAGGGCAGTGATTGAGTGTTCACCTGTAGGACAGTGACTGAGTGGTCACCTGTAGAACAGTGACTGTGTGTTCACCTGTAGGGCAGTGACTCAGTGTTCACCTGTAGGACAGTGATTGAGTGTTCACTTGTAGGACAGTGATTGAGTGTTCACCTGTAGGGCAGTGATTGAGTGTTCACCTGTAGGGCAGTGATTGAGTGTTCACCTGTAGGGCAGTGATTGAGTGTTTACCTGTAGGGCAGTGATTGAGTGTTCACCTGTAGGACAGTGATTGTGTGTTCACCTGTAGGACAGTGATTTTGTGTTCACCTGTAGGACAGTGATTGAGTGTTCACCTGTATGAAGTGATTGAGTGTTCACCTGTAGGGCAGTGATTGAGTGTTCACCTGTAGGGCAGTGATTGAGTGTTCACCTGTAGGGCAGTGATTGTGTGTTCACCTGTAGGGCAGTGATTGAGTGTTCACCTGTAGGGCAGTGATTGAGTGTTCACCTGTAGGGCAGTGATTGTGTGTTCACCTCTAGGGCAGTGACTGAGTGTTCACCTGTAGGACAGTGATTGAGTGTTCACTTGTAGGGCAGTGATTGAGTGTTCACCTGTAGGGCAGTGATTGAGTGTTCACCTGTAGGACAGTGATTTTGTGTTCACCTGTAGGACAGTGATTGAGTGTTCACCTGTATGAAGTGATTGAGTGTTCACCTGTAGGGCAGTGATTGAGTGTTCACCTGTAGGGCAGTGATTGAGTGTTCACTTGTAGGACAGTGATTGAGTGTTCACCTGTAGGACAGTGATTGTGTGTTCACCTGTAGGGCAGTGATTGAGTGTTCACCTGTAGGGCAGTGATTGTGTGTTCACCTGTAGGACAGTGATTGTGTGTTCACCTGTAGGGCAGTGATTGAGTGTTCACTTGTAGAGCAGTGATTGAGTGTTCACCTGTAGGGCAGTGACTGAGTGTTCACCTGTAGGACAGTGATTGAGTGTTCACTTGTAGGGCAGTGACTGAGTGTTCACCTGTAGGACAGTGATTGAGTGTTCACTTGTAGGGCAGTGATTGAGTGTTCACTTGTAGAGCAGTGATTGAGTGTTCACCTGTAGGGCAGTGATTGAGTGTTCACTTGTAGAGCAGTGATTGAGTGTTCACTTGTAGGGCAGTGATTGAGTGTTCACTTGTAGGGCAGTGACTGAGTGTTCACCTGTAGGACAGTGATTGAGTGTTCACCTGTAGGACAGTGATTGAGTGTTCACTTGTAGAGCAGTGATTGAGTGTTCACCTGTAGGGCAGTGACTGAGTGTTCACCTGTAGGACAGTGATTGAGTGTTCACTTGTAGGGCAGTGACTGAGTGTTCACCTGTAGGACAGTGATTGAGTGTTCACTTGTAGGGCAGTGATTGAGTGTTCACCTGTAGGGCAGTGACTGAGTGTTCACCTGTAGGACAGTGATTGAGTGTTCACTTGTAGGGCAGTGACTGAGTGTTCACCTGTAGGGCAGTGACTGAGTGTTCACCTGTAGGACAGTGATTGAGTGTTCACTTGTAGGGCAGTGACTGAGTGTTCACCTGTAGGACAGTGATTGAGTGTTCACCTGTAGGGCAGTGATTGAGTGTTCACCTGTAGGGCAGTGATTGAGTGTTCACTTGTAGGACAGTGATTGAGTGTTCACCTGTAGGACAGTGATTGAGTGTTCACCTGTATGAAGCGATTGAGTGTTCACCTGTAGGACAGTGATTGTGTGTTCACCTGTAGGGCAGTGATTGAGTGTTCACCTGTAAGACAGTGATTGTGTGTTCACCTGTAGGGCAGTGATTGAGTGTTCACCTGTAAGACAGTGATTGAGTGTTCACCTGTAGGACAGTGATTGAGTGTTCACCTCTAGGAAGTGATTGAGTGTTCACCTGTAGGGCAGTGACTGAGTGTTCACCTGTAGGACAGTGATTGAGTGTTCACCTGTAGGGCAGTGACTGAGTGTTCACCTGTAGGGCAGTGATTGAGTGTTCACCTGTAGGGCAGTGACTGAGTGTTCACCTGTAGGGCAGTGACTGAGTGTTCACCTGTAGGACAGTGATTGAGTGTTCACCTGTAGGGCAGTGACTGAGTATTCACCTGTAGGGCAGTGACTGAGTGTTCACCTGTAGGACAGTGATTGAGTGTTCACCTGTAGGGCAGTGATTGAGTGTTCACCTGTAGGGTAGTGATTGAGTGTTCACCTGTAGGACAGTGATTGAGTGTTCACCTGTATGAAGTGATTGAGTGTTCACCTGTAGGACAATGATTGAGTGTTCACCTGTAGGGCAGTGATTGAGTGTTCACCTGTAGGGCAGTGATTGAGTGTTCACCTGTAGGGTAGTGATTGAGTGTTCACCTGTAGGACAGTGATTGAGTGTTCACCTGTATGAAGTGATTGAGTGTTCACCTGTAGGACAATGATTGAGTGTTCACCTGTAGGGCAGTGATTGAGTGTTCACTTGTAGGACAGTGATTGAGTGTTCACCTGTAGGACAGTGACTGAGTGTTCACCTGTAGGGCAGTAATTGAGTGTTCACTTGTAGGACAGTGATTGAGTGTTCACCTGTAGGACAGTGACTGAGTGTTCACCTGTAGGGCAGTGATTGTGTGTTCACCTGTAGGGCAGTGATTGAGTGTTCACTTGTAGGACAGTGATTGAGTGTTCACCTGTAGGACAGTGATTTTGTGTTCACCTGTAGGACAGTGATTGAGTGTTCACCTGTATGAAGTGATTGAGTGTTCACCTGTAGGACAGTGATTGTGTGTTCACCTGTAGGGCAGTGATTGAGTGTTCACCTGTAATACAGTTGAAGTATGGGAATTGACGGCAGGAACTTCTTGACGGGTAACACACTTTTATTAAATCCTTTAGGTATCACAATACAACGTGTGGTCTCTCTTCTTCCTCCGACACACTCCACTAATCTCGTGTAAGCTCTAGGCCTCTGGCTACACCCGATACACTTGACTCGTGTAGACCCTATGCCTCTGGCTACACACAATATACTCGACTCGTGTAAGCCCTATGCCTCTGGCTACACAATACACTCGACTCGTGTAAGCCCTATGCCCTGGCTACACATAGTACATTCGGCTCGTGTAGACCTATGGCTACACCCACTACACTCGCCTCTGGGTTACACAGAGTCCCGGTCCCCTTAGGACAGCGGGGCTAGGTACCGCAGGGCTCTAGGTCTTCATCCCCGTCTTCCTTCTTCGCTGGTTACACACTGCCCTTACGCCTGTGTGCATCCCCTTTTATAGCCCCTGCTCACGAGGGACGGAGCTGATGCGGCGTCGACGTGAGCGTCGTTCCTTAATGACCCAATCACGACGCACTCTCTCTACGATCCGCTTTCCCCAGCGCGTGTTAACATTACTCCACCAATCACACTGCGCTGCCACCTGATCACTCCCTCTCAGCGCGTCACCGCCCACAGCCAATCGGTACCCCGTAACCCACGACCCCGCGCTGACCCCTGATCCTCCACCGTCAGCGCGCGTCACCACCTACACAGCCAATCATCACGCACTGTGCATACGATCCTTAATCCCAGTGCGTATCACCTCTACATCACCCCCTCCCACATAGCTTGCAGCCGGCCCGGCTGTTAACCTACAACACAACATAACGCAACGCAGTAATAAAGAACTCCACATCCCAGTGTGCCCCGTAACACAACAACAACAACATAACACAACCTTAAATATGAAGCAATATACAGCCCGACGAACAACACAATAAAAGCGAACACCGTAAAACGAACGCGCCAAGTGTCACTGTGACCCACGCAGTGCCGAGGCGCTCCGGCTGCCTCGACTCCGCACGTGGTAGGTTACACAAAGTAGCGCGACCTAGCGCGAGTCCGTCTGGCCGGTCCGTCGTATGGAACGGGACGTTGGCGACCGTCCGGTGTCTCCGGCAGCTCTAGACGGCACGGGTCGGGCCTGGAAGGACCGGCCCCGCCGTGAAGATCCGGCCGCCGGTGGTCGGCAGCAGTCAGTTCCGAGACACCTGGGAGCGGATCAGGCGGAGACATGTGAGGAGCAGGCAAGGACAATTCCCCCTCAGGGTCGTCGGTCACGTCACATGCTCGGCCCTCACGACACAAGGGGAGGCCATACGGAGGCGAGAACGGTTTCAGTCGGGAGGGGTGGACGTACCAACGGCGTTTCCCCCATTTTATCTGAACGCACTGGGGGCGTGCCACCCGCACGACCTCCACGGGTCCCCGCCATGGCTTCAACAATTTAGGCGACGTGGCCAAAGGTGCCTGAGGGCAATGCAGCCAGGCCTTGTCACCTGGTTCCCAATTGTGCACGGACACCTTCCGTGCCCGCAACCGCTCGTTCGCAATTTGGCGAGCCCGCGAATTAAGCCGTGCGGCCTCCCTTGCCTCTGTCAGTTTATGAATATTAAATTTAATATGCTCTGCCAATTTAGAATTAGTTCGTGGTGCGGGCAGACCCAGCTGCGTTTCCATGGGCGGGTCGGCTTCCCGACCGTACATTAGAAAAAACGGGGAAAACCCCGTAGCTGCATGGGGGGCCATTCTATACGCGGCAAGGACCCCAGGGACCTGCAGGTCCCAATCAACATGCGACTCACACACCTGCTGGCACAGCATAGAGGTCAATGTCCTGTTAAGCCTCTCCACCATCCCGTCCGTCTGCGGGTGGTACGGGGAGGTACGCACCTTTTTGGTACCCAACAGGTCGCACACCTCCTGCAGTAATTTACTCGAAAAATGTTTCCCTTGGTCAGTCAGCAAGCGTTCGGGAGCCCCCTTGTCCAGGACGTAGCCCTGGACAAAGGCGTCCGTCACAGCCGCCGCCGACTGGTTGGCGAGTGGCCACGCCATAGGCCACCGGGTAAAATATTCGACCCCCACCAACAGGTACTTATTACCCCTAGGCGTGACCGGAAAGGGCCCCAGAATATCGAGTGCAACGAGCTCGTTAGTGCGCGAGACCTGAATAGATTGCAGCGGTGGATTAGCTGCCACGGGCGGTGGTTTCCGTCTGGCGCACTCAACACAACCCTTCAGAATATTCACCACGTCACCCCCCATTCCCGGCCAATAATAGTCACGCTGAAGCAGGGCAAGCGTTTTGTTAACTCCCAAATGCAAGAGGCGTTCGTGTGCGGCCAAGACAACCTTCCCCCTCACAGCAGAAGGCACCACAATCGCATGCCGCCGGGACAAACTGTCCCATCTCATCAACAGGCCCTGCTTAAGCTCGTAGGAGCCAGTTCGGTCGTGGCTACCTTCGGAACCCTCCGTCTTTCGGCGCAATGCCAGCAGGGAGCTGTCCGCCATTTGGAGACGGCCCCACTCAATCAACGACAGTGAGAGCAGCGAGTCCTGACCCCCTGGGGTAGCGGGACCATCCCCAATTGGTGTGCTCGCGGTCGCAACCAACGCCTCCCTACCTTCCGTAACCGGAGGTTTACAGCGCGCCGATCCCGATAAGCACGCACATTTGTGACAAGGCAACAACCGCGACAGGGCATCGGCATTCGTGTGTCGCAACCCTTTACGGTACGTAGTCGTGAACTGATAGTCCTGGAGGACTTCCAACCACCGCGACAATTGGCCCGAGGGCTGGGCAACCCGTAATGAATACTGGAGCGCCGCATGGTCCGTCCGGACCGTGAAATGACGACCATAGAGATATGGCCTGAATTGTTGTACAAAAAAAACAATGGCAAGTAGTTCACGACGGGTGACGCAGTAGCGCTGCTCTGCCGGCGACAACACCCTGCTACCATAGGCGACCACCCGTTCGACCCCTCCAACGACTTGGGACAGCACTCCCCCAATGCCCGTGTTGCTAGCATCCGTGTCTAGCAAGAAGGGACTCTCAAAATCCGGATAGCACAAGGGTGGGGCCCTTACCAAGGCGTCCCGGAGGGAGCAGAATGCAGCCTCCTCCTCCGGTCCCCACCGGAACTTCACTCCTTTTGCCGTTAAAGCGTGCAAGGGCTTTGCAATGGTGGCGAAGTGCTCAACGAATCGGCGATAATACGAAGCAAAACCGATGAAACTGCGCACGTCTGACACTGACGTGGGCGTCGGCCACGAACTGACACAGTCCGTCTTCGCAGGATCGGTAGAAATCCCCGAAGAGTCGACAATGTGACCCAAGTACCTCACGGATTTACGAAAAAGATGGCATTTGGCCGGTTTAAACTTTAATTTAGCTGATCGCATTCGCAAGAACACCCCTCTCAATCGCTGGAGGTGTTCTTCGAACGTTTTACCGAAAACAATGACATCGTCAAGGTAAATGAGGCACGTCTCCCACTGCAAGCCCGACAAAACCAATTCCATAAGACGCTGAAACGTCGCAGGAGAGGAGTGAAGTCCCATGGGTAACCGGTTAAACTGAAACAGGCCCCCTGGAGTCCGGAATGCAGTCTTAGGCTTAGACTCCTCGTCGAGTGGCAACTGCCAAAATCCGGACAATAAATCAAGAGTCGAGAAGTATCGCGCACCGGACAATGCATCGAGAGACTCGTCCATCCTGGGGAGCGGATATGCGTCGGCCACCGAGATCTTATTCAGGCGGCGGAAATCGACGCAAAATCGCAGGGACCCGTCCTGCTTTTTAACGAGCACAATAGGTGCTCCCCAAGGACTGGAAGAAGGCGAAATAATGTCGGCTTCCAGCATATCGTTAACTGCCGACTGAACATGTTCCTTCTCAGCAGGACTCAGTCGGAAGGGATTTTGCCTGACCGGTGCCGCATCGCCCGTTTCAATGTGGTGGCGTAGCAGGTCCGTGCATCCGATATCATACTTATGTTTACTGAAGACATCCGAAAATTCAATCAGCAACCCGCGCAACGCACCCAACTGTAGCGCTGACAAATCGTCAGAGTCCGCGCACAGCATATCAATCCAATCTAGGTCCTCCTTTGATGGTACGCTATTCGTGGGGCTCGGATCAGCCTGCGCAACCAGCCTCTCCTCCGCAGGGACCCGTGCCGCGTGAGCCAGCACGGTGCCCTGCTGAATGACGGCCGGCCGCGCCCCAGCGTTTAAAACCATGACAAACGGATCCCTGTCTGCCCCAACCAAAGTGTGAGCCACCGATAAATCGAGACCTCCAACAGCCCTATTAGAAGGACCCAAAAGCATGGCCTGTTCCGAGGCCTCCTTCCCCCATGGCTTCCGTAACCGGAGGGGAATCAACATTTGTGAACCCGGGGGCACGTGCACGGTCTGTGTTGCTAACGCCTGAATGGTAGCGCACGCCGTCCGAATTACATTAGGGCTCGTCAAAAATGAAATACGGCGACCCGATGGTAGTTCAATGCAACGCTGATCAATGAGAATTTTGATGGGCATTTTCGCCAAAAAAATCAGTGCCCAATAGGCAAGGAACCGCCAGGGAAGATGAAACGAAAACGGGTCCCGACAATTTGATATCACCAATGCAAATGGACGCCCTAATCTGACCGATAATGCCCAACGATCCCCCGTTAGCGGCGTAAAATGGCACATCCACCGGAAGAAGCGGACGACATTGTACCGGGAGAATATTATAAATGAGATCCGAAATAATAGTCGCCGATGCCCCCGTGTCCACTAACACCCTGACCTCGACCCCATCAATCGATCCGGTAACGACGGATGAACCCGCTGAGGCAGCCACTATTCTGTGCCCCAATTCCGACCATTTAATGTCTCCCCGGTCCCGGCCGAACCCCCCTCTCCGAACCGAATCCCCGAACTCTACTCGGCTCTCCCTCGTCGCAACGCGACGACCCATACGTGTCGAGTATGCGGGCCAAGCATGTGAGGTGCCGCGACTTGCCGGGGTTTGCAGTGATGACTTGGGGCCTTGGTCGTCGTCCAGCCGAGGTCCCATGGCGCGCTGACGTGGGGCGCGGCAACCGGAGGCCACGTGGCCACGAAGGCCGCAGTTATAGCAGGTGATGACAGTAGTCGGAGATCTCGGTTGCTCCAGCTTGCGGGCCGCTCGCAGAGGCGAACGACCCCCCGACCTCCAGTCCCCCGCTCGTCCCGCGATGAACGCGTCCTCTCGTGGGCTGACGACTTGGGGCACGGTGTCAACCGGACCCGGAGTTGAGGGCACGGCAGCGTTGCAGACGACCCCCTGCTTCCGTTGAAGGACCTCGTGCGCTTGCATGCTCGTGGCGACCCGTAATGAAGAAATATCGGTGTCGTCGGCCGTGTTGATGGGGACCCCCAGGTCCTGCGCCAACTTGAGCAGCTGCTCCAAAACCATCGCATCTTGGCCCTCCTCGTCCATACGAGGGAACGCGGCGTCAGCGAGAGCGAGCAACGCCGTGCGGTAGGCGAGCACGGTCTCCGTGTCCGCCTTCCGTCTTGCGTAGAAATGATGGCGGCACGCCGAGGGAGGACCGTAGACTTTGGCCATGAGAGCCAGCGCATCCTTGAGCGTGGAGCGGTCCGACCTGCGTGCGGACGTGAAGGCCGCGAGCGCGTTGTCGTCCAGCATGGCAGGCAGTGCCCGCAGTGCCGTAGCGTCGGACCAGGCGGACATCTCTTGATGCGCCAAAAATCTGCGCTGAAATTGGCTCCAATCCCCGCCTTCCGCCTTGAATGCTGACAACGTGGGAAGGCGCTGCTGAAAGATAAAGTCGTCCTCCTCCTCGTGCTTCCTCTCTGCCCCCCCGTCGGTGTGTAAGATGGCGGCCCCAGTGGCGGGTGTGTGATGGCGGTCCGCCGCGCGCGTTGGTGACGTCAGCGGCCGCGCATGGAGAACCGCTGCCACGTGGTGATGGCCGTTCCCGCCAAAAGTTGGAGCGGATGAAATGGCGGGAATCGCCAAATCGTTTTGGCGGGAATCTGCAGGGCGACCCTGTAGCACGTCGGCCGCCGTCCCCGCTCCTCCCGACGAGCTGATCTCCGCCAAGATGGACGCGGCGGCGAGCAGCAGCTCCGCCAGACGGGAGTGTGCCTCGCGAAGCACGGTGTCAGTCCCCCGTCGCTCGACCGGCGCCGTCGGTGGATCCTGCCCCGTGGGCAGCTCCTCTTCCTCACCCCCTGATGCCCGCTGGCCCGCGTCGTCGAGGTTGTCCTCGTGGTCAATCCCGTGGGTCCGACGGTTCCTCCTTGTATCCATGCTTGGAGGACCGTTTCACTTCTGACGCCAGTTGAAGTATGGGAATTGACGGCAGGAACTTCTTGACGGGTAACACACTTTTATTAAATCCTTTAGGTATCACAATACAACGTGTGGTCTCTCTTCTTCCTCCGACACACTCCACTAATCTCGTGTAAGCTCTAGGCCTCTGGCTACACCCGATACACTTGACTCGTGTAGACCCTATGCCTCTGGCTACACACAATATACTCGACTCGTGTAAGCCCTATGCCTCTGGCTACACAATACACTCGACTCGTGTAAGCCCTATGCCCTGGCTACACATAGTACATTCGGCTCGTGTAGACCTATGGCTACACCCACTACACTCGCCTCTGGGTTACACAGAGTCCCGGTCCCCTTAGGACAGCGGGGCTAGGTACCGCAGGGCTCTAGGTCTTCATCCCCGTCTTCCTTCTTCGCTGGTTACACACTGCCCTTACGCCTGTGTGCATCCCCTTTTATAGCCCCTGCTCACGAGGGACGGAGCTGATGCGGCGTCGACGTGAGCGTCGTTCCTTAATGACCCAATCACGACGCACTCTCTCTACGATCCGCTTTCCCCAGCGCATGTGTTAACATTACTCCACCAATCACACTGCGCTGCCACCTGATCACTCCCTCTCAGCGCGTCACCGCCCACAGCCAATCGGTACCCCGTAACCCACGACCCCGCGCTGACCCCTGATCCTCCACCGTCAGCGCGCGTCACCACCTACACAGCCAATCATCACGCACTGTGCATACGATCCTTAATCCCAGCGCGTATCACCTCTACACAGTGATTGTGTGTTCACCTGTAGGGCAGTGATTGAGTGTTCACCTGTAAGACAGTGATTGAGTGTTCACCTGTAGGACAGTGATTGAGTGTTCACCTCTAGGAAGTGATTGAGTGTTCACCTGTAGGACAGTGATTGAGTGTTCACCTGTAGGACAGTGACTGAGTGTTCACCTGTAGGACAGTGACTGAGTGTTCACCTGTAGGGCAGTGATTGAGTGTTCACCTGTAGGACAGTGACTGAGTGTTCACCTGTAGGACAGTGATTGAGTGTTCACCTCTAGGAAGTGATTGAGTGTTCACCTGTAGGGCAGTGATTGAGTGTTCACCTGTAGTATAGTGACTGAGTGTTCACCTGTAGGACAGTGATTGAGTGTTCACCTGTAGGGCAGTGACTGAGTGTTCACCTGTAGGGCAGTGATTGAGTGTTCACCTGTAGGGCAGTGACTGAGTGTTCACCTGTAGGGCAGTGACTGAGTGTTCACCTGTAGGACAGTGATTGAGTGTTCACCTGTAGGACAGTGATTGAGTGTTCACCTGTAGGGCAGTGACTGAGTGTTCACCTGTAGGACAGTGATTGAGTGTTCACCTGTAGGACAGTGACTGAATGTTCACCTGTAGGACAGTGATTGAGTGTTCACCTGTAGGACAGTGACTGAGTGTTCACCTGTAGGACAGTGATTGAGTGTTCACCTGTAGGAAAGTGACTGAGTGTTCACCTGTAGGGCTGTGATTGAGTGTTCACCTGTAGGACAGTGACTGAGTTTTCACCTGTATGGCAATGATTGAGTGTTCACCTGTAGGACAGTGATTGAGTGTTCACCTGTAGGGCAGTGATTGAGTGTTCACCTGTAGGGCAGTGATTGAGTGTTCACCTGTAGGGCGAGCACCTCTTTAGGCCGGCTCTGCACACTTGCCTGCCGCCCTCGTCCCACTCTCATTCCCTGCATTAGCTTCCATGTGAAGTATGGGAATTGACGGCAGGAACTTCTTGACGGGAACACACTTTTATTAAATCTTTGCGTATCAAAATACAACGTGTAGTCTCCTTTCTTCCGACTTCACACTCCACTACTCTCGTGTAAACTCTAGGCCTCTGGCTACACACGATACCCTTCACTCGTGTAGACCCTACGCCTCTGGCTACACAATACACTCGACTCGTGTAGACCCTATGTCCCTGGCTACACAATACACTCGACTCGTGTAGACCCTATGTCCCTGGCTACACAATACACTCGACTCGTGTAGACCCTATGTCCCTGGCTACACAATACACTGCATTCGGCTCGTGTAGACCTTACGCCTATGGCTACACACACTACACTCGCCTCTGGGTTACACAGAGTCCCGGTCCCGTTAGGACAGCGGGACTAGGTACCGCAGGGCCCTAGGTCTTCATCCCCGTCTTCATTCTTCGCTGGTTACACCCTGCCCTCACGCCTGTGTGCATCCCCTTTTATAGCCCCTGCTCACGAGAGGCGGAGCTGATGCGTACTTCAACGTGAGCATCGCTCCTTAATGAACCAATCACGACGCACTCTCTCTACGATCCGTTTTCCCCAGCGCGTGTTAACACTCCTCCACCAATCACACCGCGCTGCCACCCGATCACTCCCTCTCAGCACGTCACCCGTCCACAGCCAATCAGTACCCCGTAACCCACGACCCCGCGCTGACCCCTGATCCTCCACCGTCAGCGCACGTCACCACCTACACAGCCAATCATTACGCGCTGGCATACGATCTCTAATCCCAGCGCGTATCACCTCTACACATGGCAAACACGCGACACCAATCATCATCATCATCGCGGGTGGTTAAAATTGGTATCCCTGCGGTGACGGTGGGGGCGTAGGGGGCCCACAGGGCTCCTGTACTCCGTTGGGTAGAGAGCCGCGCTACACTGGCCCCGGTTCGGCAGTGGAGAAGAGAGTGCGCTGCCTGGCACGGGGCTGCCTGGCACGGGCTGGCTGGCACGGGCTGCCTGGCACGGGCTGCCTGGCACGGGCTGCCACGGGCTGCCTGGCACGGGTTGGCACGGGCTGCCTGGCACCGCCGCCATCGTCAGCGCTCGGCCGAGGTCAGGCGAGTTCGGCGGCATCGTGACCCAGACGGCGAGTGGGGGCGGTGAAGAGGGGACGGGGGTGAGGGGGAGGGTGTGAGGGGAGTGAGGGGAGGGGAGGGGAAGGTGTGAGGGGAGGGGAGTGAGGGTTGTGAGGGGGGAGTGAGGGGGAGGGGTTTGAGGGGGAGGGAGGGGTGTGAGGGGTGTGAGAGGGGAGAGCGTGAGGG
>NC_083818.1:2873294-2909999 GCF_015708825.2 Lethenteron reissneri
GTGTGACTGCGTGAATCTGTCACGTGGTGTGACTGTGTGAACCTGTCACGTAGTGTGACTGCGTGAACCTGTCACGTGGTGTGACTGTGTGAACCTGTCCTGGTCACGTGGTGTGACTGCGTGAACCTGTCCTGGGTCACGTGGTGTGACTGCGTGAACCTGTCACGTGGTGTGACTGCGTGAAGTTGTCACGTGGTGTGACTACGTGAACCTGTCACGTGGTGTGACTGTGTGAACCTGTCACGTGGTGTGACTGCGTGAACCTGTCACGTGGTGTGACTGCGTGAACCTGTCACGTGGTGTGACTGCGTGAACCTGTCACGTGGTGTGACTGCGTGAACCTGTCCTGGTCACGTGGTGTGGCTGCGTGAACCTGTCACGTGGTGTGACTGCGTGAACCTGTCACGTGGTGTGACTGTGTGAACCTGTCACGTGGTGTGACTGCGTGAACCTGTCACGTGGTGTGATTGCGTGAACCTGTCACGTGGTCACGTGGTGTGACTGTGTGAACCTGTCACGTGGTGTGACTGCGTGAACCTGTCCTGGGCCTCCGCCTCTCCCGAATGAGTTGCCTGGTATCCCCCACGTGTAAATGTCTCAGCGTTGGGGAGACAAAGGCGGCCGGGCGTGGCGCTCGCCCCCCACCACGCGTACCCCTACACCACACCTACCCCTACACCACACCTACCCCTACACCACACGCACCCCTACACCACGCCTACCTCTTCACCACACCTACCCCTACACCACGCGCACCCCTACACCACGCCTACCCCTACACCACACCTACCCCTAGGTAGACTCAGCCTCAAATGAGTACCTGGTGCGGTGTGTAAACATCACCACTAGGGAGACAAAGGCGGTCGGGCGTGGTGCTGGCCACCCACCCCTCGTGTATCGTTCGGGCCTTCATAGGTGCTCGCTAACAGCACTTGCCCCTACAGTCTGTTAAGGCTATATGGGGGATCTTTGATCTTTGTGTGTCTCTGTGTGTGTGTGTCTCTGCCTGTGTGTGTGTCTCTGTGAGTGTGTGTGTCTGCCTGTGAGTGTGTGTGTCCTCTGCCTGTGAGTGTGTGTGTCCCTGTGTGTGTGTGTCTCTACCTGTGAGTGTGTGTGTCTGTGTGTGTGTCTCTGCCCGTGAGTGTGTGTGTGTCTCTGCCTGTGAGTGTGTGTGTCTCTGTGTGTGTGTGTGCCTGTGTGTGCGCGCGCGCGTGTACATGTGACGGTGTGAGTGTGCATATGTGTACGTGTGTGTGTGTACGTGTGTGTGTACGTGTGTGTGTGTGTACGTGTGGTGTGTGTACGTGCGTGTGTGTGTGTGTACGTGCGTGTGTGTGTGGTACGTGCGTGTGTGTGTGTACGTGTGTGTGTGTACGTGTGTGTGTGTACGTGTGTGTGTGTGTGTACGTGTGTGTGTGTACGTGTGTGTGTGTACGTGCGTGTGTGTGTGTGTGTACGTGTGTGTGTGTACGTGTGTGTGTGTACGTGTGTGTGTACGTGTGTGTGTGTGGGGAGCGGTGGTGTAGCGGTTAGCGCGCTGCGCTATGAACCTGGCGACCCGGGTTCGATTCCCGCTCACGGCTAACACCAGTGACGATTATCTGAACCGGTCCTGGGCCTCCCCTAGGTCGACTCAGCCTTAAATGAGTACCTGGTGCGGTGTGTAAACATCGCCACTAGGGAGACAAAGGCGGTCGGGCGTGGTGCTGGCCACCCACCCCCTCGTGTACCGTTCCGGCCTTCATAGGTGCTCGCTAACAGCACTTGCCCTTACAGTCTGTTCAGGCTATACAGGGGATCTTTGTACGTGTGTGTGTGTGGGGAGCCGCAGTGCTCGCGTTGAGCGCGCCACGCTACGAACCCGGCGACCCGAATTTGATTCCCGCTCCTCACGACCACCTGATACCGGTCCTGGGCTCTCCTCTGGGTAGACTCAGCCTTAAATGATACCCGGTGCGATATGTATACACGGCCACTAGGGGAGACAAAGGCGGCCGAGAGTGGTCACGCCACCCTCTCATGAGGTGCCCCCCGCTAACGGCACTTGCCCCAGCAGCCTGTTGAGGCTACCCTGGGGGTCTTTGTCATGTGTACGAGCGTGCGGACACGTGGCCCCAATACGTGGGGCATTATGGGTAAATTTGTCTCTAACCGTGAAGGATTATGGGTAAATCTGTCCTCAATCAGGGTGACTGGGGGTGGCAGAGAGACAAAGGTGGTGGTGGGGGGGGGGGGGAGACAAAGGTTGGGGGGAGAGACAAAGGTGGGGGGAGAATCATTGACACGGACAACGAAAACACAGAGATGAGACGAGAGCTGAGAGAGAGTTGTGAGAGAGAGTTGTGAGAGCTGAGAGAGAGAGTTGAGAGAGGGGGAGTTGTGAGAGAGAGGGGGGGGGGGTGAGAGATAACGAGGGTGGGAGAGTTGTGAGAGAGTTGTGAGAGTGAGAGAGCGTCGAGAGATAAGCGGAGAGTGAGGGAGGGAGAGTTGTGAGAAAGACAGAGGAAGAGAGAATGAGAGAGTTGTGAGAGATGAGAGTTGAGAGTGTGAGAGGGAGAGTTGAGAGAGTTGAGAGAGTGAGACTTTTGACTTTTGAAAAACTTTATTTCCCCAGCGTAAATTGCGCTGGAATATTGCTGTGCCTTGTAAGCCACTCGGAAGCGACCATTTCTGCAACCAGTGACAAATTAAATTCGTTCAGTGTCAGTGACAATCACCATAAAGCAAACAGCGGCGTCAGTCCCGCACGACGGACAAGAAAACGGGGGGGGGGGGGGGGGGGGGGGGGGGGGGGGGGGGTGGTGGGGGGGGGGGGGGGGGGGGGGGGGGGGGGGGGGTCAAAACGTGTGAGAGTGAGAGAGCGTTGAGAGATAAGCAGAGAGTGAGGGAGAGTTGTGAGAGAGACAGAGGAAGAGGGAAGGAGAGAGTTGTGAGAGATTTGAGAGAGTTATGAGATAGTTGTGAGAGAGGAGAGTGTGAGAGAGAGACAGTGAGAGTTGAGAGATAAGAGAGAGGGAGGGAGAGCGAGGGACTTGGGGAAAGTCCACGAGAGAAAGAATTTGCAGAGACACAGAGACAGAGAGACACACAGACAGAGAGACACAGAGACAGAGAGACACAGAGACAGAGAGACAGTGAGACACAGAGACAGTGAGACAGAGAGACAGTGAGACACAGAGACACAGAGACACAGAGACAGAGAGACACAGAGACACAGAGACAGAGAGACACAGAGACAGAGAGACACAGAGACACAGAGACAGAGAGACACAGAGACACAGAGACAGAGAGACACAGAGACAGAGAGACAGAGAGACAGTGAGACACAGAGACACAGAGACACAGAGACAGAGAGACACAGAGACACAGAGACAGAGAGACACAGAGACAGAGAGACACAGAGACACAGAGACACAGAGACACAGAGACAGTGAGACACTGAGACACAGAGACAGAGAGACACAGAGACAGTGAGACACAGAGACACAGAGACAGAGAGACACAGAGACAGTGAGACACAGAGACACAGAGACAGTGAGACACAGAGACACATAGACAGAGAGACACAGAGACAGAGAGACACAGAGACACAAAGACAGAGAGACACAGAGACAGAGAGACACAGAGACACAGAGACAGTGAGACACTGAGACACAGAGACAGAGAGACACAGAAACACAGAGACAGAGAGACACAGAGACAGAGAGACACAGAGACAGAGAGACACAGAGACAGAGAGACACAGAGACAGAGAGACACAGAGACAGAGAGGGGGGTGATCACGAAGCTGTTCACGGGAGATGATAGGGGAGGATAGTAAAGTTCATTAGCGGGGTGGGGGGGGCTCTGAGTGGGTGGAGGGGGGCTCCCGGCTGTCTAGACCCGTCTAGAGAGTTCGGCGGACGGGAGGGAGGGAGGGGGGAGTCCGGTTCAAAGGTTCCGGGGTTTCACTCGGAGCGGGGACGGGGTGGGTGGCGAGGTGGGGGGGGGAGGTGAGGGGGGAGGGGCGAGGTGGGGGGGGGAGGTGAGGGGGGGAGGGGCGAGGTGAGAGCGAGGTGGGGGGGTAGGCGAGGTGAGGGGGGTGAGGGGGAGGTGAAGGGGGAGGTGAGGGGCGAGGTGAGGGGGGGGGTGTTTGGGTGAGGGGGGGGGTTTTGAGCCTGAATCCCGTCGCGTCAGCGGCTTGGCTCTTACACCCCCTAGGTCGGCTCGGCCGTAGGTTGTGTCATGGTGGGGTCATGGTGGGGTCAGGGTGGGGTTATGGTGGGGTCACGGCGGTGTCGGGTGCAGTCAAAGTGGGGTCAGGGTGGATTAAGGTGAGGTCATGGTGGGGACAATGTGGTTGTGAAGGTGTGTGTGGTTGTGAGGGGGGTGTGTGTGTGGTTGTGAGGGTGTGTGTGGTTGTGAGGGGTGTGTTTGGTTGTGAGGGGGGTGTGTGTGTGGTTGTGAGTGTGTGTGTGGTTGTGAAGGTGTGTGTGGTGGTGAGGGTGTGTGTGGTTGTGAAGGTGTGTGTGGTGGTGAGGGTGTGTGTGGTTGTGAGGGTGTGTGTGGTTGTGAGGGTGTGTATGGTTGTGAGTGTGTGTATGGTTGTGAGGGTGTGTGGTGGTGAAGGTGTGTGGTTGTGAGTGTGTGTGGGGTTGTGAGGGTGTGTGTGGTTGTGAGGGTGTGTGTGGTTGTGAGGGTGTGTGTGGTTGTGAGGGTGTGTGTGGTTGTGAGTGTGTGTGTGGTTGTGAGGGTGTGTGTGGTTGTGAGGGTGTGTGTGGTTGTGAGGGTGTGTGTGGTTGTGAGGGTGTGTGTGGTTGTGAGTGTGTGTGTGGTTGTGAGGGTGTGTGTGGTTGTGAGGGTGTGTGTGGTTGTGAGGGTGTGTGTGGTTGTGAGGGTGTGTGTGGTTGTGAGGGTGTGTGTGGTTGTGAGGGTGTGTGTGGTTGTGAGGGTGGTGTGGTTGTGAAGGTGTGTGTGGTGGCGAGGGTGTGTGTGGTTGTGAGTGTGTGTGTGGTTGTGAGGGTGTGTGTGGTTGTGAGGGTGTGTGTGGTTTGTGAGGGTGTGTGTGGTTGTAGCCCGCATGCCCAGCCACCGAATGCCTAAACAGCTTTTGTTCGGCCGGATTGAGGGGGCTAATCGGGCGCGGCACGGGCTAGAGAAGAGATGGAGTGATGTGGTACAGGAGGACGTGGAGCTGAGTGGACTTGCCGATGACTGGTACCAGCGGTGTCAAGATCGGCCTCTGGAGGAGGCTCGTGAAGGACGCTACTGGGCAGTTGGAGGCAGTCGCCCTCCAACAACAACGGAGGGCGGAGGAGCGGCGCTCACAACAACGAGTGGAGCGCCGGGTGGCTAAAGCACAGCAAGTTGGCACAGTAGGGGGCACAGGTGGTGCATCAGCCAGTCATCTCGGTCATTTCAGTTAGTCGACCCGTGGCACCTGCTGGGTCCGCCCCGTGACCTCCTGCCAGCGGGCGTTCGACACTTCACGTGGCCTCAAGGTGCACTTGGCCTGGCACAAGCGTCGTGGTGACGTCACCGCCACTTAGTTGGCGAATGGCGGTTGTTGTTGTTGTGTGTGGTTGTCAGGGGGTGTGTGTTTGTGAGGGTGTGTGTGGTTGTGAGGGGTGTGTGTGTGTGGTTGTGAGGATGTGTGTGGTTGTGAGGGGTGTGTGTGTGTGGTTGTGAGTGTGTGGTTGTGAGGGTGTGTATGTGTTGTGAGTGATGTGTGTGTTGTGAGTGGTGTGTGTGTGGTTGTGAGGGTGTGTGTGGTTGTGAGGGAGTGTGTGGTTGTGAGGGTGTGTGTGTGGTTGTGAGTGTGTGGTTGTGAGGGTGTGTGTTGTGGAGGGGTGTGTGTGGTTGTGAGGGAGTGTGTGTGGTTGTGAGGGTGTGTGTGGTTGTGAGGGGGTGTGTGGTTGTGAGGCTGTGTGTGGTTGTGAGGGAGTGTGTGGTTGTGAGGGTGTGTGTGGTTGTGAGGGTGTGTGTGGTTGTGAGGGGGTGTGTGGTTGTGAGGGTGTGTATGGTTGTTAGGGGTGTGTGGTTGTGAGGGTGTTTGTGGTTGTGAGGGAGTGTGTGGTTGTGAGGGTGTGTGTGGTTGTGAGGGGGTGTGTGGTTGTGAGGGTGTGTGTGGTTGTGAGGGAGTGTGTGGTTGTGAGGGTGTTTGTGGTTGTGAGGGTGTTTGTGGTTGTGAGGGTGTGTGTGGTTGTGAGGGTGTGTGTGGTTGTGAGGGAGTGTGTGTGTTGTGAGGGTGTGTGTGGTTGTGAGGGGTGTGTGTGGTTGTGAGGGAGTGTGTGGTTGTGAGGGTGTGTGGTTGTGAGGGGTGTGTGTGGTTGTGAGTGTGTGTGTGGTTGTGAGTGTGTGTGTTGTGAGGGTGTGTGTGGTTGTGAGGGGTGTGTGTGGTTGTTAGGGTGTGTGTGGTTGTGAGGCTGTGTGTGGTTGTGAGGGTGTGTGATTGTGAGGGTGGTGTGGTTGTGAGGCTGTGTGTGGTTGTGAGGGGGGGTGTGGTGGTTGTGAGTGTGTGTGTGGTTGTGAGGGGGTGTGTGGTTGTGAGGCTGTGTGTGGTTGTGAGGGGGTGGTGTGGTTGTGAGTGTGTGTGTGGTTGTGAGGGTGTGTGTGGTTGTGAGGGTGTGTGTGGTTGTGAGGGGGTGTGTGGTGGTGAAGGTGTGTGTGGTTGTGAGGGTGTGGGTTGTGAGGGGTGTGTGGTTGTGAGGGGGTGTGTGGTTGTGAGGGTGTGTGTGGTTGTGAGGGTGTGTGTGGTTGTGAGGGGGTGTGTGGTTGTGAGTGTGTGTGTGGTTGTGAGGGTGTGTGTGTGGTTGTGAGAGTGTGTGATTGTGAGGGTGTGTGTGGTTGTGAGTGTGTGTGTGGTTGTGAGGGTGTGTGTGGTTGTGAGGGGGTGTGGTGGTGAAGGTGTGTGTGTGTGAGGGTGGTGTGGTGTGAGGGTGTGTGATTGTGAGGGTGTGTGTGGTTGTGAGGGTGTGTGTGTGGTTGTGAGAGTGTGTGATTGTGAGGGTGTGTGTGGTTGTGAGTGTGTGTGTGGTTGTGAGGCTGTGTGTGGTTGTGAGGGGGTGTGTGGTGTGAGGGGGTGTGTGTTGTGAGGGGGTGTGTGGTTGTGAGGCTGTGTGTGGTTGTGAGGGGGTGTGTGGTTGTGAGGGTGTGTGTGGTTGTGAGGGGGGTGTGGTTGTGAGGGGGTGTGTGGTTGTGGTTGTGAGGATGTGTGTGGTTGTGAGGGTGTGTGTGGTTGTGAGTGTGTGTGTGGTTGTGAGGGTGTGTGTGGTTGTGAGGGTGTGTGTGTGGTTGTGAGGGTGTGTGATTGTGAGGGAGTGTGTGTGTGGTTGTGAGGGTGTGTGTGCTTGTGAGGGTGTGTGGTTGTGAGTGTGTGTGGTTGTGAGGGTGTGTGTGGTTGTGAGTGTGTGTGGTTGTCAGGGTGTGTGTGGTTGTAAGGGTGTGTGTGGTTGTGAGGGTGTGTGTGGTTGTGAGTGTGTGTGTGGTTGTGGTTGTGAGGGTGTGTGTGGTTGTGAGGGAGTGTGTGGTTGTGAGGAGTGTGTGCGATTGTGAGGGTGTGTGTGTAGTTGTGAGGGTGTGTGTGTGAACAGGTGTGTCTGTGTGATGTATGTGTGTCGTGTGTATGCTGCGCATGTAGGTATGTGTAAATATGCATTGTGTGTATGGTGTCCATATGTGTGATGTGTGCAGGGTGTTTGTATGAGGGTGTACGTGTGCGTCTTTGTGTGTATGGGTAGGGTGTTGAGGTGTGAAGGTGTGTGCATATATGGATGTGTGTGTGTGTGTGTGATGTTTGGGGGTGTGTCTGTGTACATTTGTTTATGAGCGCAGGCCCAGCCGTTATCCCGCTGCGATATAAACCCTCCCCGTAGGTAGACTCAGCCTCAAAATGAGCTACCTGGAGTGGTGTGTAGTGAACATCGCCACTGGGGAGACAAAGGTGGTCGGGCGTGGTGCTGGCCACCCACCCCCTCGTGTGCCGTGCCGGCCTTCATAGGTGCCGCTCGCGAGAACAGCACTTGCCCCAGCAGCCTGCCGAGGCTACACGGGGGACCTTTGCGTGCTGTGTCTTTGAAGGAGGAGGGGAGGGGGCGGGGCTGTGTACAATGCATACGCTTCTCTGATTGGTCCACACGGGGGTGGTCCCTGCCCCGCGGCCCGCTCTTGATTGGTCACCCGGCGAGGGGTGGAGCCAGGGGTCGAACCAGGACTGCGCGGGGTCTGGGGACCCCAGAGGGATCCGGGGGAGGGGGCGGGGGGGGCGGGGCAGGGGTCGAATCGGGACTCGCAGGTTGTGGGCTGTGGGCTGGTTGGACGTGGGGGAGGGGGGGTCCCGGGGGGGGGGGTCCCTGTCTCTAACGGGACGGGGGTCGAACCGGGACTCGCGAGAGTCGGGAGGGGGTGGGGGTGGGGTCACCTGAGGACTCGCGTAATGACCCCCCCCCCACCCCCCACAGCCCACACTGGCCCCTCCCCTCACGTGCACAGACGCTCAAAGTGACAGCATCAGCCACACGGAGTGGTGTGTGTGTGGTGTGTGTGTGTGAGTGTGTGTGAGTGTGGTGTGTGTGAGTGTGGTGTGTGTGTGTGAGTGGAGTGTGTGTGTGAGTGGTGTGTGTGTGTGGTGTGTGTGAGTGTGTGTGTGGTGTGTGTGTGAGTGGAGTGTGTGTGTGGTGTGTGTGTGGTGTGTGTGTGAGTGGAGTGTGTGTGTGAGTGGTGTGTGTGTGTGGTGTGTGTGGTGTGTGTGTGAGTGGAGTGTGTGTGTGGTGTGTGTGTGGTGTGTGTGTGAGTGGAGTGTGTGTGTGAGTGGTGTGTGTGTGTGGTGTGTGTGTGGTGTGTGTGTGGTGTGTGTGTGAGTGAGTGGAGTGTGTGTGTGGTGTGAGTGAGTGGAGTGTGTGAGTGGAGTGTGTGTGTGAGTGGTGTGTGTGAGTGTGTGTGTGGTGTGTGTGTGGTGTGTGTGAGTGGGGTGTGTGTGGTGTGTGTGTGTGGTGTGAGTGGGATGTGTGTGGGTGGTATGTGTGTGAGTGGGGTGTGTGTGTGAGTGGGGTGTGTGATGTGTGTGAGTGGGATGTGAGTGGGTGGTGTGTGTGTGAGTGGGGGTGTGTGAGTTGGTGGCGTGTGTGTGAGTGGGGGTGTGTGAGTGGGGTGTGTGGTGTGTGTGTGAGTGGAGTGTGTGTGTGGTGTGTGAGTGGTGTGTGTGTGTGGTGTGTGTGTGTGAATGGGGGTGTTTTTAAGTGGGGTGTGTGGTGTGTGTGTGAGTGGGATGTGTGTGAGTGGTGTGTGTGAGTGGGATGTGTGTGAGTGGTGTGTGTATGTGTGGTGTGTGTGTGAGTGGAGTGTGTGTGTGGTGTGTGTGAGTGGTGTGTGTGTGTGTGGTGTGTGTGAATGGGGGTGTTTTTAAGTGGGGTGTGTGAGTGTGTCTTTGTGAGTGGGATGGAGTGTGCGTGTGTGTGTTTGTGAGTACGTGTGTGGGGTGGGGTGTATGTGGAAGGTCTTGTGAATGTGTGTGCAGTGGTCTGTGTGTGTTGTTGGTGTGTATTTGTATGTGTGTTTGTGTATATATGTGAATCAATGTGTGTGGGGGGCAGTAGTGCAGTGGTTAGTACACTATGCTACAAACCGGGTGACTCGAGTTCGATTCCCGCTCACGGCCAACACCCGTGACGATTATTTGAATCGGCCCTGGGCCTCCGCTAGGTCGAATCATCCTCAAATGAGTACCTGGTGCGTTGTGTAAACATCGCCACGGGGGAGACAAAGGCGGTCGGGCGTGATTCTGACCACCCACGCCCTCGCGATACCATGCCGTCCTTCGTAGGTGCTCGCTGGACGCACTGGTACCCCCCTCCATCCCTTGAACTCGAAGTACAAAATTAAAGTCGGTTATTGAGAGAAAACCACAAGCACATGCTGGAGGCCCCGAGGGGGATAGACGCCTGTGACGTAGCCTGTGACGTGGCCTGAGCCAGGGCGTGGGGGGAGGGGAAATCAACCGTCGCCTTCCGGGGCCCCTCCGACAACAGAAACAACAGGCAACCACTGCGGCTACCTGAATGCCAGCTAGACAGGAGAGGCTGCCATTCCTCCATAGGGGAGCTAGACCGTTACCACCTGGACTCCTGTGGACAACAGGAGGTCCGGTGGACTGGTTCTGGCGCCACGAGGGTGGACAGTCCTCCACTCGGGTGTAGGACGATGTCAAACAATGGGGGAGTGGCTCTTATGAAAGTAATGAAGGTGGTAGTGGTGCGGTGTGAGATGCTGTGCGCTATAGACTTTTGTGGGCTCACCTCCTTAACAACACCAGGCGGTGGTTGTGGTGCTGGTTGTAGCCTATGCCCCAACGAAAGAGAGAAAACGACAGGCCCACTCCCGTCGTCTTCAATATCCAACGTTGGAGAATGAGGAGCCTTACCGCAGCCGTAATTCAGAGGTTCGGAGAGCCGTGTGGCGCTGACAGGATGAGTGGTGGGCGCGGATTGCTGAGGAGATGTGGTCAGAGTTCACAAATCACCCTTTAATTCCATTAAAAAAGTAACTTGCAGTGCCTCACCTATCACCACCCTTAAGGGAAAGAACAGTTATCTAAACATCATCTTTGACCAGGTAGTTCGAAAAACGTTCCATGGCTGTACTGGAGGAATTTCCATCTGGTACACATAAAATGGGAAGCTGATCGATACCCAGGTGCGATCAAGGGATGGCTCCCTATTGGTCAACCATGTCATGTATGCTGATGATCTGGTGATTGCTAATTACTCAAACGAGGAGTTGGAGGCGCTGCTGCTGAACCTAGAGCATGCCACAATACAAAGCACCTGCCTGGGTATTTTGTGCCATCAAACACTCCACACCCTCAACTCCCCATTGGTGATGAGGCAGTTGTGGAGAGAGTGGAGAGTTTTCCATTCCTGGGCAGTATGCTTATAACCAGCTTCGGTTTGACAGCAGAGTTCTCGCTCCAAATCAGTCGGGCGGCATTAACTTTTCATCAGCTGCATAATGATGTGTGGAAGCTGCCTGGTCTGTCGCTCCACACGAATCTTCGGGTCTTCTTGGCCACAGTCATGGCCTCCCTTCTCTATACTTACGAAACGTGGACCCCTCAAATGGAACATCTGCGCCGGTTAGAAACATTGGGTTGGTCTGCCTACGAGCCATCCTGGGTTTAACCAGGCTGGATTGTGTGAGGAGGTCACACATCCTTGAACGATCTGGACAGTCAGCTCCTCTGGAAATCAAGGCTGCGTTGGCTGGGTCATGTAGCACACATGCCCAGCCAGTGCATGCCCAAGCCGTTTCTGTTTGGCCGGATAGAAAGGGCTAAACGGGCACGGCACGGGCTGGAGAAGAGCTGGACTGATGTGGTACGAGATGATGTGGAGCTGAGTGGACTTGCCGAATACTAGTACCAGCGGTGTCAAAATCGGCCTCTTATGGAGGAGGCTCGTGAAGGACGTTGCTACTGGGCAGTTGGAGGCAGTCGCCCTCCAACAACAACGGAGGGCAGAGAAGCGACGCTCACAATAACGAGCGGAGCGCCGGTGGCTAAAATGCAGCAAGTTGGCACAGTTGGGGTACAGCTGGTGCATCTGCCAGTAATCTAAGTCAGTCAACCCATGGCACATGGCTCTGTCCCATGACCTCCTGTCAGTGAGCCTTTGAAACTTCGCGTGGCCTCAACGTGTACCTGGCCTTGAATATGTGCCATGGTGACGTCACCGCCACTTAGTGCAAAATGGCGGCTGTTGTTGTTGTTGCTGCTGCCCCAACGAAGGTGAATATTTGTGGAGAAATGCAGACAAGGTGAAACATTCAGATGGTTTCTGTGACCTCCGGTCCTCGACTTTGGCTAAAGTGTTCCCTCAGAATAGAGTGATCTTGTTTTGCGCCTTGAATGCTTGAGTGGGTAATGACGCAAGCACTCGCGCTGGACGGACTGGAATGCGTGGACCACAAACGATGCACACCCGGGAAGTCCTCGAGTTACCTTGGTGGATGCGACACTCGGCAAAACAGTTGGAACCGAATTTTGACCATTTTGCTTCACGATGTAAATTGATGGTATTTTTTTGGGCAAACGTTTGCATAAATAGTTAAATATGTAACGACAAAACAGGCAACAAAGTATACCCCCCCCCCCAAAATAATATGTCGAATCGCGGGACTTTTTTTTGCCAGTATCAAAGTATGAAAGATAAGAGTGGGTTTCACTCTTTCTGGCAATACGTTGATACCCCAAGCAATAAATGCGCGGATACGTGCATTGTCTTTGTACTGTTCGACTTTTGGCGTTCTCTTATCTGACACTGGTGGTGAGACTAGGCCATAAAGAAGGCCGTCTCTGGTGCAGGCCAATCTGTTTAGAAAACAAATGCATATATAATTATCAGAGCATATTTGTTTGCATGTTCACCACAAGTACGTGTGGTTAATGCAGTACTTCATTCCTTGCAAAAGGTTTCTAGTTTGTGTTTGAACATCTTAACACCTCCTGTTTTATGGCCAGAACAGGTAAATTCTACATTTGAAGTTATCGTGACTGCAAGGATCCATACTCTTTGGTTCTTTCGGTAAAATCATGTAGGTAAAAAATAAAAGTAATTTTTTTAAAATCACGACGTATCGATCGCAACACAAGCAATCATCACCAGGTGTGAAACCAACAGCGAGAAAACCTACACTGAAGTGGGAGAGAAGCCGTGCCAATGAAATGATATGAGTCAGAGAGAGGTGGGGGGGGGGGCGGGGCTAAAAGCGAGAGGCCAATGGGGAAAGGAGAAACATCGGTAGGGGAAAGAGAGTGGAGCATCGTCAACGGCGGGGGAGCCCAAAGTATGTATATCTGTGATATCTGTCTGCTTATATGTCTGTCTATATATCTCTGGTTCTGTGTTTTATCTCTCTCTCAAATTTAGCATTCTCAGGAAGAACGTAATCAACCAGGTAGGGTGTTGACTGTTATGTTATCCGACTCTCTGTTGTATTACATTACATGTCTAAGTATACTAGATTTGTGTGTTTATTTCATTTATACCTGATGATGATTGCTTGTGTTGCAATCGAAACGTCGTATGGTAGTATTTAATTTATTGTTTTATCTTTATACGTGACTTTACCGAAAGAGCCAAAGAGTAAAATAGCAGTACTGCTAAACTTTGGGGATGCAGTTAACTCGGTAAAATAACCTACTCTCTGAAAAATAAGATGGGACAACTATGAAAAGTTACATTTTTACCTGGTTAATAACATCTTTCCAATGACTGCTCAATTTATAACCATCTTCTCGGTTAAAGTTATGTCTGTGTTTATATATCTGGATGGCTTCATGGACAAATCTTTGATGGTAGCCAGACGGCTTGCAGAGCACTTTGGTTTCGGAAGAACCAAAGAGAACAGGTAAAACCTATTCTTGTTCTTCATCATGTAAGTTAATAAAGTGTAGTGAGTCCAACTGAGTCGCAGACGTTGTCTTTGGAACAACACTATTTATTCAATGAATCAACACAACACAACCTACACTTGGGTGTTGAATGTTTATCGAGCCACGCTACGGCAGAACTAGACACGGTTCGCTATCCCGGCCCGGACCACGAGCTGGGTCCCGGACCGCGTGGCTAGAGGCTTCTTTACCCGACGTGGATCTTCTTCACCGGCAACACGAAGAACCCCGAGCCCCTCACGGGGCCCCCGTTTTATCGGCCTGGGCTGGGGCTGGCTCCGCCCCTCGCCCCGCCCACCTTCTAGATCTCTCTCGAGCTCTTTCCCGAAGGCTCCCGAGAGCTCTTTTATACCACGTGACCACCCAGCGGCCCCCGTCTACTGGTGCCCCCCCTCCAATATCATCCGGTCACGTGTCGGCAGGTCAACCAGCGTATCGTGCCCCAACGTCACCCTGGCTGGCTGACACTCCCTCTCGTTCCCTCACCGAGAGCCCGCACCGCACACTGCTCGCGGTGCCTCCGCGCTGACCAGCGCTCACCAAGCCCCGCTAGGGCTGGTGGTGCTACATCCAGTGAGCGGGCTACACGTAATGCCAACACACTATCTGCTGTGGCTTCGTAAGCTGGCACCACACAGTAACAATCACAGTCAATACACAAGGTACAGTGATTCCTCGTTTAACGTTCCTCAAAATTCGTCACGTCTGGCAAAAAAGAAAAAAACGCCCTGACCAAAGAATTACTGTGCATACATTCCGGGTCATAAACAAATGAAATCAATGCATATTTCAATCACGATTTGCGCTATTAAATCAGCCTGGAGTCATCCTATGTCAGAACAAAGGGCTGAGATGACGGGACGCCACCGCGGACCGCATCATTCCGCGCATATATACCCAGAATTCCCGTACATCTCAGCCACGCAGCTCAAGAAGGTAGTTCATCGTTGGCTGCTCAGAAAACGGTTCATGACGGGAGCGCGTTCCACATAACAGGCGCGTTCCTTGTTATAGCAGGCACATTCCACGTTATAACCAGAATGTTCCACGTTCTAACGGGCATGTTCCACGTTCTAACGGGCGCACGTTCTGCGTAATAATGGCGAGCATTACAACGGGCACGCTCCGCGTTGCGCGAAAGCGTTCCCCAATAGAAGCATCGCGTTACGGCGAGAACGCGTTGTAGCGTGAACACCGCACGCTAAGCGAGGACTCGCCCTGCTCACCGGAGATGGCAGCGGAGATTTCAGTCAGAGCGGGGTAGTACAGTATCCAGCATGGAGATGTACAGTGGAGAGCATGGCGGCGGTGTAAACGTTGCGGCGTGGTGCTCCGTCGCATCGCACGCCGCCCAAACTAAACCGCGTTCTTTCCATTGTTTTCCCCACTCCAACGTTTTGAAGCGAAACCGGCGCATTTTCAATCGAAATGCGATTCGTTGGCGGCGTTCTTGGGGAAGCAACGTAAACGGGAGCAACCTGAATGGAGGGCTTACCGTCGTAGTAGGACTTCTCTGTGGCCCACAGGCGCACACACGCACCGCATCACGGAGACACGAGGAAGCTCTTCACGACGCGGCGGAGAAAACGCGGTGAAAGTAGCAACCGCGCAAGACGCCTCTTCAGTTTGGGAAGTGCCGGCCGGAGGTGAGAGAATATGGTCAAAAGACAGTTTCGGAGAGGGCACAAACACAGGCTTACTTATTATCGGTTCTTCGTCAGGATCTGAGGCGTCTTGCAGTGCAGTTTTCATCATCATCATGAATACACGCCAGTTCCAAGCAAGCATGTCTGCTGGACAGCATCATGGGCCCGGGTCCTCGACACCGGGACCGACAGTGGAGCTAATTTGTCTGCTGACACTCGGCTGGTTCTGCGTAAGATGATGCCCGCTGCCATTCGTCCTCTAGCCGCGGTGGGCCATGCACCCAGGGACCCCCATTCAAACCCAAAATATCCCGCTCTCGTTCATCCGATGAAAAATTTGCGAGCAGCAATTTTGAACGCCCGCTGGCAGCCGCGATTGACATCATACTCTTCGTTTTTTTTCCGGTAAAGTCACGTAGGTAAAAAATGAAATTAAATTAATAAAAATAAAATAAGAAATTTTATTTTTTACCTACGTGACTTTACCGAAAAAACCAAGAGTATGAATCCTTGCAGTCACGAAAGCTTCAAATCTAGCGATTGACATCCCTTCAGCCCTCCTGCGCATGTGGCGGTCGTGTGAGCGCGGGAGAACACGAGCCACCGTGGCTCAGCACCACCGCTCTGGCGGGGTTATGGAGTCCGCAACCGGCTGACGGACGGAGGAGATGTTTCCAGCGGGCTGCACTGCAGCGGGCCCCGCATTCCACGGCGGTGAAAGGAGAAGGAGGAGAAGCTTGGGTTCAGAGCGGCGTGCGGCACTCTGAACGCGTGATGTTGTTGATTCTGAACGTGGAGGGGGAAAAAATGGAGGACCCGGAGAAAAATCTGCGCGACCACGGGGAGAGAGAGAGACACGCAAACTCCAATTATACAGCAGCAGCAGCAGGCGTCAGGGTCAGGATCAAACCGATGACCTTCCTGTATACCAGGCGAGGTGGTTGTCATGGTAGCCAACTGAATGCATTACATCTGACACCGTGACATTGGAGAGTGGCCCCCCCCCCCCCCCTAACGCGGGGCCCGGGGCAGTCTTGCGTGATGTCGTTGTTGACAAATTTCGCGGGGCCGTCACCCCACCCACCCTTGTGACGTCACCCCACCCACCGTTGTGACGTCACCCCACCCACCATTGTGACGTCACCCCACCCACCGTTGTGACGTCACCCCACCCACAGCCCTTCATGGACCGGTTGCCAGCACCGCTGGAAGAGAGCGAGCGAGAGACGCCATTGAGCTGCGAGTTGAGCTCACGGCCAGAGAGACGCTTTGGTGCCGGAGGTCTCAACCCCAAATAAAAGTCGTCGTGCGGATTTTTATCTTCTCATCGGCTGCGTGGAGGCTTGCCCGGCTTCCCCACGGGTCTTCTCTACCAGTTACGCCTCACACCCCCCCACCACCCCCCTCTCTCTTCTCTGTCGATTGCCCAACGCAGAGCCCTGTACCGGACGGAACAAAGACCCCCAACTCAAGCACAGCGAGGCATACTCGTACGCAGAAGCATGCCATCAACACTCAGTGGCGTGGTGACGACATTATCAGCTCAGAGGGTACGGCAGTCTGACCATTAAGCTTTGTTTTATCTTAGCAGGTAAAGCCCACCGAGCGAGCTCTATGGCTCTGCTTGAGAAGAGACCTCTGGCCACACGTGAAAGCTCATCGATGTGGCTTATCATCACGTGGACATTTATAGCAGGCCAACACTTGTGAATGCGTGATTCTAAATGTGGAGGGGAAAGACCCGGACTAAGTTCCACGCTACCACGGGGAGAGAGAGAGACACCGCAAACTCCAAATATACAGCAGCAGGCGTCAGGGTCGGGATCAAATCCACGACCTCCTGTAGACCAGGCGAGGGAGTTAACATCTATTAGCCACCGTGATGATGATGAGAGAGAGACACGCAAACTCCAAATATACAGCAGCAGGCGTCAGGGTTGGGATCGAACCCACGACCTCCTGGACACCAGGCGAGGTAGTTAACATCTCCTGGCCAATGTGATAATGAGAGAGAAAGACACGCAAACTCCAAATATACAGCAGCAGGCGTCAGGGTCGGGATCGAACCCACGACCTCCTTTAGACCAGGCGAGGTAGTTAACATCTCCTGGCCACCGTGACGATGATGAGAGAGAGACACGCAAACTCCAAATATACAGCAGCAGCAGCAGGCCTCAGGGTCGACATGGAACCCATGACCTCCTGTACACCAGGCGAGGGAGTTAACATCTCCAAGCAACCGTGATGATGATGAGAGAAAGAGATAGAGAGACACGCAAACTCCAAATATACAGCAGCAGGCGTCAGGGTCGGGATCGAATCCCCGACTTCCTGTATATCAGGCGAGGTAGTTAACATCTCCTGGCCACCGTGATGATGATGAGAGAGACGTAGACTCCAAATATTCATCAGCAGCAGGCATCGTCAGGGTCGGGTTCGAACCCACGACCTCCTGTATACCAGGCGAGGTAGTTAACATCTCTTAGCCACCGTGATGATGATGGGGAGAGAGAGACGCAAACTCCAAATATACAGCAGCAGGCGTCAGGGTCGGGATCGAACCCACGACCTCCTGTACACCAGGCGAGGTAGTTAACATCTCCTAGCCACCGTGATGATGATGAGAGAGAGAGAGACACGCAAACTCCAAATATACAGCAGCAGGCGTCAGGGTCGGGATCGAACCCACGACCTCCTGTGCACCAGGCGAGGTAGTTAACATCTCCTAGCCACCGTGATGATGATGAGTGAGAGACACGCAAACTCCAAATATACAGCAGCAGCAGCAGGCCTCAGGGTCGACATGGAACCCACGACCTCCTGTGCACCAGGCGAGGTAGTTAACATCTCCTAGCCACCGTGATGATGATGAGTGAGAGACACGCAAACTCCAAATATACAGCAGCAGCAGCAGGCCTCAGGGTCGACATGGAACCCACGACCTCCTGTGCACCAGGCGAGGTAGTTAACATCTCCTAGCCACCGTGATGATGATGAGTGAGAGACACGCAAACTCCAAATATACAGCAGCAGGCGTCAGGGTCGGGATCGAACCCACGACCTCCTGTGCACCAGGCGAGGTAGTTAGCATCTCCTGGCCACCGTGGTGCCCTCGTCGTTTAGGTGGACCCCCAAAATGTGATTTGTCTCTCACGGTCACCACGCGTCACCGCTCTGCATGACGTAGCAAATAAAACGCGGAGCGTAAATGAGCATTTTCCTAAAATAAATAAATTAACAAAGTTAACCTCTTTTTCATTCGATGTTGTCCTTTCGCAACTGTTGTTGAACGTATATCTCATGGTGCTTGTCAAGGGGGGGGCACATGGGGGGGGGGCACATGGGGGGGGCACATGGGGGGGGGGGCAAGGCACCCCCCTGCCCCCCACCCGCGTTACGCTGCTGCCCACACAACAACAAAGACAAAGATCCCCCGGGTAGCCTCAACAGACTGTTGGGGCAAGTGCTGTTAGCGAGTGGCACCTGTGAAGGCCGGCACGGCACACGAGGGGGTGCGCCACCACTCCGCACAGCAAAACAAAGACAAAGATCCCCCGTATAGCCTCTTAACAGACTGTTGGGGCAAGGGGCCGTCCATTAATGACGTCACGCACCTTAGGGGGGGGGGTCAGACATTTGTGACGATGTGTGATGAGGGGGGAGGGAGTTTAAGAAATGTGACGTCACGTTAAAATGCGCAACTTTAAATAAATATAGACAACACGTTCTACTTAATTAAATATACTTAATTATTAAATACGCACTACAATGACACTAGTTTAAAGCGATTTGAAGCATGTTTTATTTGGGGGGGGGGGCAGAGCTTTGTGACGTCATATTTGAGGGGGGGGTCTGACTTTTTGAGACGTCGTGTGACGAGGGGGGGGGGTCAAAAATCGTCAAAAATCGCGTGACGTCATTTATGAACGGCCCCCTAGTGTTTTTTTTTTTCTTCTTGTTTCTTTCGGTAAAGTCACGTAGAAGGGAAGTAATAAAATAATAAAAATAAAACATAATAAAACAATTCTCACGACGTTTCGGCTACAACGCAAGCAGCCGTCTTCAGGTGAAGAATGAGACACTACCAAACTAGGAGCTTATATATAAGCTGCATTGGGGGTTGAAGAGCGCCTTAACAAAAAGAATGTGCATGTGAAGAGGGATTTAGCATATTCATGGAAAATGCGTAGGCGTTGGGCGGGGGGGTGTCAAAGTCATATTATGCCCATGCATTATGCAGGATCAGCAGCAACCAAGGGGGGTGCAGGGATTAGCAGTAACAAAGGAAATGAATGTTAATGATATGTAGCTGCAGTTACTCAACAACCACGTAGAAAACTAAAGTATAAACTACATAAAAAAAAAAACTAAAGTATAAACTGCATCGCACCATCAGTATACTTACTATACTCTATAATAAGCTGAGTTACTAACAGCAAGTAATACATTACAATTTTACCTCGTAAAAATTCTATAATATGCTTCCATCTAAACCTTATTCTCTTACATCACACGAGCATATACCGTACTATATACTGCCATAGATAAACCCAACATTAAATTAAAATAAGATATAGGTTGGTTTACAGCAATACAGTATATAATTTAATGTTGGGTTTATCTATGGCAGTATATAGTACGGTATATGCTCGTGTGATGTAAGAGAATAAGGTTTAGATGGAAGCATATTATAGAATTTTTACGAGGTAAAATTGTAATGTATTACTTGCTGTTAGTAACTCAGCTTATTATAGAGTATAGTAAGTATACTGATGGTGCGATGCAGTTTATACTTTAGTTTTTTTTTTTATGTAGTTTATACTTTAGTTTTCTACGTGGTTGTTGAGTAACTGCAGCTACATATCATTAACATTCATTTCCTTTGTTACTGCTAATCCCTGCACCCCCCTTGGTTGCTGCTGATCCTGCATAATGCATGGGCATAATATGACTTTGACACCCCCCCGCCCAACGCCTACGCATTTTCCATGAATATGCTAAATCCCTCTTCACATGCACATTCTTTTTGTTAAGGCGCTCTTCAACCCCCAATGCAGCTTATATATAAGCTCCTAGTTTGGTAGTGTCTCATTCTTCACCTGAAGACGGCTGCTTGCGTTGTAGCCGAAACGTCGTGAGAATTGTTTTATTATGTTTTATTTTTATTATTTTATTACTTCCCTTCTACGTGACTTTACCGAAAGAAACAAGAAGATGAATCCCTGCAGTCACGAAAGCTTTAAATCGAAAGGCCCCCTAGTGCTGTTAGCGAGCACCTATGAAGGCCAGAACGGCACACGAGGGGGTGGGTGGCCAGCACCACGCCCAGCCGCCTTTGTCTTCCTAGTGGAAATGTTTACACAACGCACCAGTTACTAATTTGAAGCTGAGTCGACCTAGGGGAAGCCCAGGACCGGTGCGTGTAATCGTCACCGGTGTTGGCCGTGAGCTGGAATCGAACTCGGGTCGCCAGGTTCATAGCGCAGCGTAGTGCTCACCGCTACGCTCCCACACCGTCACACCTACACACATACACAACATACCCACCCACACCACCACACACGCATATCAACACCCGTTCACACCCACGCCACCACACCAGTGCATGCACGCGCACGGGGAGCGGTGGCGCAGTGGTCAGCACACCGCGCTACGAAAGTTCGATTTCCGCTCACGGTCACCAACAACAGCGACGGTGATCCCAGCCGGTTCGGGGCGATCTCCAATCGATCGACTCAGCCTCAAGCGAGTGCCTGGCGAGGATTAAAGGCGGCCGGCCGTGGTGCCCACCACACCACTGGCATCATGTGCCGTGTGCGGCCTTCACAGCTGCAGCAGCTGCTGCTGCTCGCTAACAGCACTTGCCCCGACATCCTGTCCAAGGCTACACGTGGGAAGCTTTGTCTTTGTGTACACGCACGCACTGACACGTAACCGCCACTGTGGCTGTTGTTGTTGTTGTGTTGTTGTTGTGTGTGTACGTTCCGGAAAGTTGAGGTCGGAAACGAAATGAATTCCTGCTTCTGCTGATGCCGATTGCGAGTCCCCGACGCTTGCCGGGACGCGCCGCTCCTCCGTGCCACCCACGGAGCCCCGCGACGACGGCGGCGGCGGTGACAACCTCGTCACCTTTGGGGCAGAGTTCGCACACCGGGGTTGATTCCTTACCCGTACCCGGCCGCACCAGGGTCGCAAACGGGTACCAGTACCCTATCCGATACCCGGCTACCCGTATCCGGCCGGGTACGGGTAGGGTACGGGTACCCGATTGCGACCTCTGGGATGAAGCCATGTTGCAGGCGCGGGTGGGTTGATTCTAGGAACTTGAATTGTGAGAAGAGACAAGACGTTGGGAAATGAGTGACAAACGGTGACTCACCAGTGACTCACGGCCCACCCGTACCCGGCCGCACCAGGGTCGCAAACGGGTACCCGTACCCGGCCGGGTACGGGTAGCCGGGTATCGGGTAGAGTACGGGTATCGGGTACCCGATTGCGACCTCTGCTTTGGGGTGTTCGGGTTCGCGTCCCATCTACTGCCGTCGGTGTTGTGTGAGACCAGAGGGACACGGGATCTCCCCCGGCCGTTGGACGCCACGTCGCAGGGATGTCGCCACCAAGAGCATCCACAGGAGACGCTGTTGTTTTTGTTGGCGTTAGGTCGCGTAACTGTGTAAATGTGTCGTGAAACCCGCCGCCACCCGACACAACCAACTAGTAAGGCGTGTCGCGTAAACGGAACGTGGCCAATTCGTCACTAGTACAGCACTAGTAGTGTATAGTGTAGTGTATAGTGTAGTGTATAGTGTAGTGTATAGTAGTGTATAGTAGTGTATAGTGTAGTGTATAGTGTAGTGTATAGTGTAGTAGTGTATAGTGTAGTAGTGTATAGTGTAGTGTATAGTGTAGTGTATAGTAGTGTATAGTGTAGTGTATAGTAGTGTATAGTGTAGTGTATAGTAGTGTAGTGTATAGTGTAGTGTACAGTGTAGTGTATAGTAGTGTATAGTAGTGTATAGTGTAGTGTATAGTGTAGTGTATAGTGTAGTGTATAGTAGTGTAGTGTATAGTGTAGTGTATAGTGTAGTGTATAGTAGTGTATAGTAGTGTATAGTGTAGTGTATAGTATAGTGTAGTGTATAGTGTAGTGTATAGTGTAGTGTATAGTGTAGCGTATCGTAGTGTAGTTTATAGTAGTGTCTAGTGTAGTGTATAGTGTAGTGTATAGTAGTGTGTAGTAGTGTATAGTGTAGTGTATAGTGTAGTGTATAGTAGTGTATAGTAGTGTATAGTGTAGTGTATAGTGTAGTGTATAGTGTAGTATATAGTGTAGTGTTTAGTAGTGTATAGTGTAGTGCAGGGGTCGGCAACCAAAATAACAAGAAGAGCCATTTCTTTCCAATTCGGTACAAAATTCAGTATTTCAAGAGCCACAATGCATCTGAGTACATACGTACTCATCGTCAAGAAGCAGCCCGTAAAGAGCCGCATGCGGCTCCGGAGCCGTAGGTTTCCGACCCCTGGTGTAGTGTATAGTGTAGTGTATAGTAGTGTATAGTGTAGTGTATAGTGTAGTGTATATTGTAGTATACAAGTACAGCACACTGGTTGTGTGTTGGAGAGCAAATCCACAACGTTTGCAATCTGAGTACGACGTTTTCGCCGGTAATTACAACCAGCTTCATCAGGCGACAGCCAGGTTTGTGGAGAAGTCATCACCTGTTTCGTTCCTTAAACAGAATCGACCGCAGTGCTGTTAGCGAGAAGCGCCTATGATTTTGATTATTAAAAAATTAACCCGTAAAAACAAAGTTTTTCACTATAAATCCTTTATATGCGTGGCGGCTGGAGTCCTCTCGTCCTCTGGCTTGAGATGGCTGCCACCTATGGGTCAGATGATTGCCTGCCACCATTAAACAATTGGTAATTAAATATAATTTATTTTTTCCTAAAAAGTATAAAATTTTGGGAAAAAAATTTCACGAGAATAAATTGTCACGCACAACGAGTCTGTGTGCAAAATGTCAGCTCGATTGGATCACGGGAAGTGGGTTAAAAAACTACCGAAAGATTTGCACGGTCGTAAGCGCGCAAGCAAGCAAGGGAACTTAATATAAAGGATTTAAAAACACAGTGGCTCTTAATCTTCACTGCAGCCTCGCACCCCCTTTGTTTCTGGGTCCTTAACAAATTGTAGAATTTTGATTTAAAGCTTTCGTGACTGCAGGGATTCATATTCTTGGTTCTTTCGGTAAAGTCACGTAGAAGGGAAATAATAAAATAATATAATAATAAAACAACAAATACATTTTTTTATATAAATATAAAACTATTTTTGTTATTGTTTATTATTATTTTATTATTTCTCTTCTACGTGACTTTACCGAAAGAACCAAGACTATAAATTGTAGATTGTTAACAAATATGTTGTGTAGTAAGAACGACGCGGAAGCGAGTTGTATAGGGGCTAGCGCCGAACTGTTGATTGGGGGCTTACGCCTAAGTCGTGAGAAGGGGTGAACACAACTCGGTACTAACTCATCTCCCCAGGGGGAGGGTACTGGGAGTTCCCTACACCCCACCAGGCTACCCGGGCTCTACCCTCAGCACTGGCCGAGGGTTCAGCCAACTCGGCCAGCCGGGTAAAGTAGCCCTCTAGCCGGGCGCTAATTCCCCTTTGACCCGGGGTCCCTAATGCACTACCACTCACTCCCCTAGCCCTCTACGTCACCGGTCCCCCCTCAAATACCCCGAGGGGACATGACGTCACTCCTCCTGAGGCGAGTGTGACATCCCGTCATCACTCATCCCGTCACCACTCTACTCCTCAACAAATACAGAGATTTGATGATTATTTACCTTCTAAAACAAGATCTGGGCGCTGTCTCGCACCGCAGGGGTGCATCCCACGCTAAGAATCACTGACCAAAAAACTAAGTTAACAAAAACGATGCTTTTTTAAATATTTATTTCACCATCATTAGACCTCCTTTGCCAGTACCAAACTATAATAATGGGGGTTTCCCCTTTGAGCTGCACGCCTTTTGGCGTCCTCTGGTCGAGCACCAGTTGAGACGAGGCTCAAAAGAAAGCCGTCTCTGGTGTGGACCAATCAGTTTCAAGGACAATGCAAATATTATCAGAGTGTGTTTTTTGTTTGCATTTTGACCACAAGTATTGTGGTTAATGCAGACATGATTCCTTGTAAAAAGGTTTCAGTTTTGTTGCCATAAAAACCCCATTATTATTAATATTATTAATTCGACCAGTCAGAAGCGACCTGGCCACTATTGATTGCTCAACAAAGTGGCTTTTCGTCGCGTGGGACATTTACAGCAGCCAGATACTCTAAGGGGCCGTCCATAAATGACGTCACGCGATTATGGACGATTTTTACCCCCCCCCCCTCCTCGTCACACGGCGTCACAAAAAGTCAGACCCCCCCTCAAATATGACGTCACAAAGCTCTGCCCCCCCCCCCAAACCATATTTCTATTTTGAAAATAAAACATGATTCGAATCGCTGCACTCTGATGTTGTAGGAGAAAACATTTATTTAAAAGTCTATTTAATTAAGTAGAACGTGTTGTCTATATTTATTTAAAGTTGCGCATTTTGATGTAACGTCACATTTCTCAACCCCCTCCCCCCTCGTCACACATCGTCACAAATGTCTGACCCCCCCTAGGTGCGTGACGTCATTTATGGACGGCCCCTAAACGCGTGGTGTTGATTCTAAATGTGGAGGGGCAAATCCACGCGACCACGGGGAGAACTTGCACACTGGAATTAAACAGCAGCAGGCGTCAGGGTCGGGTTCGAACCCACGACCTCCTGTGTACCAGGCGAGGTAGTTAACATCTCCCAGCCACCGTGATGATGATGAGAGAGAGAGACGCAAACTCCAATATACAGCAGCAGGCGTCAGGGTCGGGTTCGAATCCACGACCTCCTGCGTACCAGGTGAGGTAGTTAACATCTCCTAGCCACCGCGGAGTGTGACCCTGAAGCCGGTAGAAGGCCAGGCCTGCCACAGGTTACGGACACGTGTACACGCATCGGGCACAAGTCCCATCCGCATGAAATGCCATATTAATCTATTTTGTGCCAGGCTAGGTGCACTTTGAGGGCGTCAGGTGAAGCGTGGAAGGATGTCACGGCTGCTGACAGGAGGTCACGGGACAGACGCAGTTGCCAGGGGTTGACTGCCTGAGATGACTGCCTCCCAACTGCCCACAGTAGCGTCCTTCACGAGCCTCCTCCTCCGCAGAGGTCGACCTTGACCAGTGTTCCTCATTGCTGGCGGCCACTGGTGGCCCCCCTTCAGTGCGGCCCCTGATGGTGCGTCTTCCCCAATGGTTTCAAATCATGTGTTGGTGGGGGGCCCTGACACTGACGATGTCTCATCGTCGCCCGCCCTCTGAAAATGAGCGACGAACTCCGAGTCTTGACGCTGCCGGAACTCGTCGTTGGCAAGTCCACTCCGCTCCACGCGTGCCACTGGTCCAGCTTCCGACAGAGGACTGGCAGCCTCTCCATTCCCAGAACGGCGTTCAGACGCTGCGCGTGGTTTGCTTCTTGTGTCTGGAAGTTGTCCAGCAGTGCGGGGGGGGGGGGGGAGAGAGAGGGGGGGGGTCCGTCTCCTTGCGCAGCACCAAATGGGGGGTTTGGCCCAAAGTCAAATCCGCGTCGTCTCGGCGCGGTGCGGTAGACGGGACGTGAGCTCCACGTCGCCCTCTGGTTACGTAACGGGGTGGAGGTGGAGGGTGCGGGTCACCCTAAATGTACGGAGGTGTTTTTTCTTACAGATATAAACCTCAGTTTTGATTTCACTCTGCGTCGTTTCTAAAAACGAATTGTCCGAGACAGCTTTTGTTACGGGGATACATTTCATTTAAGAATAGATTCACGTTTTAATTTATCCACGCGTCTCGATGTCTGCTGCAGCACGGTTCGTTTCTGCTCTGATTCATATTTTTGTTGCTTTTGCTCCTGATTTTCTGTTCCCTTTACAAATGAATTTTGTTTTGTATTGGCGTTGCCTTCGACATTTTGGTGATCCCAGGAAATTAGACTCCTATCCTGTTCACCTGTAGGGCAGTGATTGAGTGTTCACCTGTAGGACAGTGACTGAGTGTTCACCTGTAGAACAGTGACTGTGTGTTCACCTGTAGGGCAGTGACTCAGTGTTCACCTGTAGGACAGTGATTGAGTGTTCACTTGTAGGACAGTGATTGAGTGTTCACCTGTAGGGCAGTGATTGAGTGTTCACCTGTAGGGCAGTGATTGAGTGTTCACCTGTAGGGCAGTGATTGAGTGTTTACCTGTAGGGCAGTGATTGAGTGTTCACCTGTAGGACAGTGATTGTGTGTTCACCTGTAGGACAGTGATTTTGTGTTCACCTGTAGGACAGTGATTGAGTGTTCACCTGTATGAAGTGATTGAGTGTTCACCTGTAGGGCAGTGATTGAGTGTTCACCTGTAGGGCAGTGATTGAGTGTTCACCTGTAGGGCAGTGATTGTGTGTTCACCTGTAGGGCAGTGATTGAGTGTTCACCTGTAGGGCAGTGATTGAGTGTTCACCTGTAGGGCAGTGATTGTGTGTTCACCTCTAGGGCAGTGACTGAGTGTTCACCTGTAGGACAGTGATTGAGTGTTCACTTGTAGGGCAGTGATTGAGTGTTCACCTGTAGGGCAGTGATTGAGTGTTCACCTGTAGGACAGTGATTTTGTGTTCACCTGTAGGACAGTGATTGAGTGTTCACCTGTATGAAGTGATTGAGTGTTCACCTGTAGGGCAGTGATTGAGTGTTCACCTGTAGGGCAGTGATTGAGTGTTCACTTGTAGGACAGTGATTGAGTGTTCACCTGTAGGACAGTGATTGTGTGTTCACCTGTAGGGCAGTGATTGAGTGTTCACCTGTAGGGCAGTGATTGTGTGTTCACCTGTAGGACAGTGATTGTGTGTTCACCTGTAGGGCAGTGATTGAGTGTTCACTTGTAGAGCAGTGATTGAGTGTTCACCTGTAGGGCAGTGACTGAGTGTTCACCTGTAGGACAGTGATTGAGTGTTCACATTGTAGGGCAGTGACTGAGTGTTCACCTGTAGGACAGTGATTGAGTGTTCACTTGTAGGGCAGTGATTGAGTGTTCACTTGTAGAGCAGTGATTGAGTGTTCACCTGTAGGGCAGTGATTGAGTGTTCACTTGTAGAGCAGTGATTGAGTGTTCACTTGTAGGGCAGTGATTGAGTGTTCACTTGTAGGGCAGTGACTGAGTGTTCACCTGTAGGACAGTGATTGAGTGTTCACCTGTAGGACAGTGATTGAGTGTTCACTTGTAGAGCAGTGATTGAGTGTTCACCTGTAGGGCAGTGACTGAGTGTTCACCTGTAGGACAGTGATTGAGTGTTCACTTGTAGGGCAGTGACTGAGTGTTCACCTGTAGGACAGTGATTGAGTGTTCACTTGTAGGGCAGTGATTGAGTGTTCACCTGTAGGGCAGTGACTGAGTGTTCACCTGTAGGACAGTGATTGAGTGTTCACTTGTAGGGCAGTGACTGAGTGTTCACCTGTAGGGCAGTGACTGAGTGTTCACCTGTAGGACAGTGATTGAGTGTTCACTTGTAGGGCAGTGACTGAGTGTTCACCTGTAGGACAGTGATTGAGTGTTCACCTGTAGGGCAGTGATTGAGTGTTCACCTGTAGGGCAGTGATTGAGTGTTCACTTGTAGGACAGTGATTGAGTGTTCACCTGTAGGACAGTGATTGAGTGTTCACCTGTATGAAGCGATTGAGTGTTCACCTGTAGGACAGTGATTGTGTGTTCACCTGTAGGGCAGTGATTGAGTGTTCACCTGTAAGACAGTGATTGTGTGTTCACCTGTAGGGCAGTGATTGAGTGTTCACCTGTAAGACAGTGATTGAGTGTTCACCTGTAGGACAGTGATTGAGTGTTCACCTCTAGGAAGTGATTGAGTGTTCACCTGTAGGGCAGTGACTGAGTGTTCACCTGTAGGACAGTGATTGAGTGTTCACCTGTAGGGCAGTGACTGAGTGTTCACCTGTAGGGCAGTGATTGAGTGTTCACCTGTAGGGCAGTGACTGAGTGTTCACCTGTAGGGCAGTGACTGAGTGTTCACCTGTAGGACAGTGATTGAGTGTTCACCTGTAGGGCAGTGACTGAGTATTCACCTGTAGGGCAGTGACTGAGTGTTCACCTGTAGGACAGTGATTGAGTGTTCACCTGTAGGGCAGTGATTGAGTGTTCACCTGTAGGGTAGTGATTGAGTGTTCACCTGTAGGACAGTGATTGAGTGTTCACCTGTATGAAGTGATTGAGTGTTCACCTGTAGGACAATGATTGAGTGTTCACCTGTAGGGCAGTGATTGAGTGTTCACCTGTAGGGCAGTGATTGAGTGTTCACCTGTAGGGTAGTGATTGAGTGTTCACCTGTAGGACAGTGATTGAGTGTTCACCTGTATGAAGTGATTGAGTGTTCACCTGTAGGACAATGATTGAGTGTTCACCTGTAGGGCAGTGATTGAGTGTTCACTTGTAGGACAGTGATTGAGTGTTCACCTGTAGGACAGTGACTGAGTGTTCACCTGTAGGGCAGTAATTGAGTGTTCACTTGTAGGACAGTGATTGAGTGTTCACCTGTAGGACAGTGACTGAGTGTTCACCTGTAGGGCAGTGATTGTGTGTTCACCTGTAGGGCAGTGATTGAGTGTTCACTTGTAAGACAGTGATTGAGTGTTCACCTGTAGGACAGTGATTTTGTGTTCACCTGTAGGACAGTGATTGAGTGTTCACCTGTATGAAGTGATTGAGTGTTCACCTGTAGGACAGTGATTGTGTGTTCACCTGTAGGGCAGTGATTGAGTGTTCACCTGTAATACAGTTGAAGTATGGGAATTGACGGCAGGAACTTCTTGACGGGTAACACACTTTTATTAAATCCTTTAGGTATCACAATACAACGTGTGGTCTCTCTTCTTCCTCCGACACACTCCACTAATCTCGTGTAAGCTCTAGGCCTCTGGCTACACCCGATACACTTGACTCGTGTAGACCCTATGCCTCTGGCTACACACAATATACTCGACTCGTGTAAGCCCTATGCCTCTGGCTACACAATACACTCGACTCGTGTAAGCCCTATGCCCTGGCTACACATAGTACATTCGGCTCGTGTAGACCTATGGCTACACCCACTACACTCGCCTCTGGGTTACACAGAGTCCCGGTCCCCTTAGGACAGCGGGGCTAGGTACCGCAGGGCTCTAGGTCTTCATCCCCGTCTTCCTTCTTCGCTGGTTACACACTGCCCTTACGCCTGTGTGCATCCCCTTTTATAGCCCCTGCTCACGAGGGACGGAGCTGATGCGGCGTCGACGTGAGCGTCGTTCCTTAATGACCCAATCACGACGCACTCTCTCTACGATCCGCTTTCCCCAGCGCGTGTTAACATTACTCCACCAATCACACTGCGCTGCCACCTGATCACTCCCTCTCAGCGCGTCACCGCCCACAGCCAATCGGTACCCCGTAACCCACGACCCCGCGCTGACCCCTGATCCTCCACCGTCAGCGCGCGTCACCACCTACACAGCCAATCATCACGCACTGTGCATACGATCCTTAATCCCAGCGCGTATCACCTCTACATCACCCCCTCCCACATAGCTTGCAGCCGGCCCGGCTGTTAACCTACAACACAACATAACGCAACGCAGTAATAAAGAACTCCACATCCCAGTGTGCCCCGTAACACAACAACAACAACATAACACAACCTTAAATATGAAGCAATATACAGCCCGACGAACAACACAATAAAAGCGAACACCGTAAAACGAACGCGCCAAGTGTCACTGTGACCCACGCAGTGCCGAGGCGCTCCGGCTGCCTCGACTCCGCACGTGGTAGGTTACACAAAGTAGCGCGACCTAGCGCGAGTCCGTCTGGCCGGTCCGTCGTATGGAACGGGACGTTGGCGACCGTCCGGTGTCTCCGGCAGCTCTAGACGGCACGGGTCGGGCCTGGAAGGACCGGCCCCGCCGTGAAGATCCGGCCGCCGGTGGTCGGCAGCAGTCAGTTCCGAGACACCTGGGAGCGGATCAGGCGGAGACATGTGAGGAGCAGGCAAGGACAATTCCCCCTCAGGGTCGTCGGTCACGTCACATGCTCGGCCCTCACGACACAAGGGGAGGCCATACGGAGGCGAGAACGGTTTCAGTCGGGAGGGGTGGACGTACCAACGGCGTTTCCCCCATTTTATCTGAACGCACTGGGGGCGTGCCACCCGCACGACCTCCACGGGTCCCCGCCATGGCTTCAACAATTTAGGCGACGTGGCCAAAGGTGCCTGAGGGCAATGCAGCCAGGCCTTGTCACCTGGTTCCCAATTGTGCACGGACACCTTCCGTGCCCGCAACCGCTCGTTCGCAATTTGGCGAGCCCGCGAATTAAGCCGTGCGGCCTCCCTTGCCTCTGTCAGTTTATGAATATTAAATTTAATATGCTCTGCCAATTTAGAATTAGTTCGTGGTGCGGGCAGACCCAGCTGCGTTTCCATGGGCGGGTCGGCTTCCCGACCGTACATTAGAAAAAACGGGGAAAACCCCGTAGCTGCATGGGGGGCCATTCTATACGCGGCAAGGACCCCAGGGACCTGCAGGTCCCAATCAACATGCGACTCACACACCTGCTGGCACAGCATAGAGGTCAATGTCCTGTTAAGCCTCTCCACCATCCCGTCCGTCTGCGGGTGGTACGGGGAGGTACGCACCTTTTTGGTACCCAACAGGTCGCACACCTCCTGCAGTAATTTACTCGAAAAATTTTTCCCTTGGTCAGTCAGCAAGCGTTCGGGAGCCCCCTTGTCCAGGACGTAGCCCTGGACAAAGGCGTCCGTCACAGCCGCCGCCGACTGGTTGGCGAGTGGCCACGCCATAGGCCACCGGGTAAAATATTCGACCCCCACCAACAGGTACTTATTACCCCTAGGCGTGACCGGAAAGGGCCCCAGAATATCGAGTGCAACGAGCTCGTTAGTGCGCGAGACCTGAATAGATTGCAGCGGTGGATTAGCTGCCACGGGCGGTGGTTTCCGTCTGGCGCACTCAACACAACCCTTCAGAATATTCACCACGTCACCCCCCATTCCCGGCCAATAATAGTCACGCTGAAGCAGGGCAAGCGTTTTGTTAACTCCCAAATGCAAGAGGCGTTCGTGTGCGGCCAAGACAACCTTCCCCCTCACAGCAGAAGGCACCACAATCGCATGCCGCCGGGACAAACTGTCCCATCTCATCAACAGGCCCTGCTTAAGCTCGTAGGAGCCAGTTCGGTCGTGGCTACCTTCGGAACCCTCCGTCTTTCGGCGCAATGCCAGCAGGGAGCTGTCCGCCATTTGGAGACGGCCCCACTCAATCAACGCCAGTGAGAGCAGCGAGTCCTGACCCCCTGGGGTAGCGGGACCATCCCCAATTGGTGTGCTCGCGGTCGCAACCAACGCCTCCCTACCTTCCGTAACCGGAGGTTTACAGCGCGCCGATCCCGATAAGCACGCACATTTGTGACAAGGCAACAACCGCGACAGGGCATCGGCATTCGTGTGTCGCAACCCTTTACGGTACGTAGTCGTGAACTGATAGTCCTGGAGGACTTCCAACCACCGCGACAATTGGCCCGAGGGCTGGGCAACCCGTAATGAATACTGGAGCGCCGCATGGTCCGTCCGGACCGTGAAATGACGACCATAGAGATATGGCCTGAATTGTTGTACAAAAAAAACAATGGCAAGTAGTTCACGACGGGTGACGCAGTAGCGCTGCTCTGCCGGCGACAACACCCTGCTACCATAGGCGACCACCCGTTCGACCCCTCCAACGACTTGGGACAGCACTCCCCCAATGCCCGTGTTGCTAGCATCCGTGTCTAGCAAGAAGGGACTCTCAAAATCCGGATAGCACAAGGGTGGGGCCCTTACCAAGGCGTCCCGGAGGGAGCAGAATGCAGCCTCCTCCTCCGGTCCCCACCGGAACTTCACTCCTTTTGCCGTTAAAGCGTGCAAGGGCTTTGCAATGGTGGCGAAGTGCTCAACGAATCGGCGATAATACGAAGCAAAACCGATGAAACTGCGCACGTCTGACACTGACGTGGGCGTCGGCCACGAACTGACACAGTCCGTCTTCGCAGGATCGGTAGAAATCCCCGAAGAGTCGACAATGTGACCCAAGTACCTCACGGATTTACGAAAAAGATGGCATTTGGCCGGTTTAAACTTTAATTTAGCTGATCGCATTCGCAAGAAACACCCCTCTCAATCGCTGGAGGTGTTCTTCGAACGTTTTACCGAAAACAATGACATCGTCAAGGTAAATGAGGCACGTCTCCCACTGCAAGCCCGACAAAACCAATTCCATAAGACGCTGAAACGTCGCAGGAGAGGAGTGAAGTCCCATGGGTAACCGGTTAAACTGAAACAGGCCCCCTGGAGTCCGGAATGCAGTCTTAGGCTTAGACTCCTCGTCGAGTGGCAACTGCCAAAATCCGGACAATAAATCAAGAGTCGAGAAGTATCGCGCACCGGACAATGCATCGAGAGACTCGTCCATCCTGGGGAGCGGATATGCGTCGGCCACCGAGATCTTATTCAGGCGGCGGAAATCGACGCAAAATCGCAGGGACCCGTCCTGCTTTTTAACGAGCACAATAGGTGCTCCCCAAGGACTGGAAGAAGGCGAAATAATGTCGGCTTCCAGCATATCGTTAACTGCCGACTGAACATGTTCCTTCTCAGCAGGACTCAGTCGGAAGGGATTTTGCCTGACCGGTGCCGCATCGCCCGTTTCAATGTGGTGGCGTAGCAGGTCCGTGCATCCGATATCATACTTATGTTTACTGAAGACATCCGAAAATTCAATCAGCAACCCGCGCAACGCACCCAACTGTAGCGCTGACAAATCGTCAGAGTCCGCGCACAGCATATCAATCCAATCTAGGTCCTCCTTTGATGGTACGCTATTCGTGGGGCTCGGATCAGCCTGCGCAACCAGCCTCTCCTCCGCAGGGACCCGTGCCGCGTGAGCCAGCACGGTGCCCTGCTGAATGACGGCCGGCCGCGCCCCAGCGTTTAAAACCATGACAAACGGATCCCTGTCTGCCCCAACCAAAGTGTGAGCCACCGATAAATCGAGACCTCCAACAGCCCTATTAGAAGGACCCAAAAGCATGGCCTGTTCCGAGGCCTCCTTCCCCCATGGCTTCCGTAACCGGAGGGGAATCAACATTTGTGAACCCGGGGGCACGTGCACGGTCTGTGTTGCTAACGCCTGAATGGTAGCGCACGCCGTCCGAATTACATTAGGGCTCGTCAAAAATGAAATACGGCGACCCGATGGTAGTTCAATGCAACGCTGATCAATGAGAATTTTGATGGGCATTTTCGCCAAAAAATCAGTGCCCAATAGGCAAGGAACCGCCAGGGAAGATGAAACGAAAACGGGTCCCGACAATTTGATATCACCAATGCAAATGGACGCCCTAATCTGACCGATAATGCCCAACGATCCCCCGTTAGCGGCGTAAAATGGCACATCCACCGGAAGAAGCGGACGACATTGTACCGGGAGAATATTATAATGAGATCCGAAATAATAGTCGCCGATGCCCCCGTGTCCACTAACACCCTGACCTCGACCCCATCAATCGATCCGGTAACGACGGATGAACCCGCTGAGGCAGCCACTATTCTGTGCCCCATTCCGACATTTAATGTCTCCCCGGTCCCGGCCGAACCCCCCTCTCCGAACCGAATCCCCGAACTCTACTCGGCTCTCACTCGTCGCAACGCGACGACCCATACGTGTCGAGTATGCGGGCCAAGCATGTGAGGTGCCGCGACTTGCCGGGTTTGCAGTGATGACTTGGGCCTTGGTCGTCGTCCAGCCGAGGTCCCATGGCGCGCTGACGTGGGGCGCGGCAAACCGGAGGCCACGTGGCCACGAAGGCCGCAGTTATAGCAGGTGATGACAGTAGTCGGAGATCTCGGTTGCTCCAGCTTGCGGGCCGCTCGCAGAGGCGAACGACCCCCCGACCTCCAGTCCCCCCGCTCGTCCCGCGATGAACGCGTCCTCTCGTGGGCTGACGACTTGGGGCACGGAGTTGAGGGCACGGCAGCGTTGCAGACGACCCCCTGCTTCCGTTGAAGGACCTCGTGCGCTTGCATGCTCGTGGCAACCCGTAATGAAGAAATATCGGTGTCGTCGGCCGTGTTGATGGGGACCCCCAGGTCCTGCGCCAACTTGAGCAGCTGCTCCAAAACCATCGCATCTTGGCCCTCCTCGTCCATACGAGGGAACGCGGCGTCAGCGAGAGCGAGCAACGCCGTGCGGTAGGCGAGCACGGTCTCCGTGTCCGCCTTCCGTCTTGCGTAGAAATGATGGCGGCACGCCGAGGGAGGACCGTAGACTTTGGCCATGAGAGCCAGCGCATCCTTGAGCGTGGAGCGGTCCGACCTGCGTGCGGACGTGAAGGCCGCGAGCGCGTTGTCGTCCAGCATGGCAGGCAGTGCCCGCAGTGCCGTAGCGTCGGACCAGGCGGACATCTCTTGATGCGCCAAAAATCTGCGCTGAAATTGGCTCCAATCCCCGCCTTCCGCCTTGAATGCTGACAACGTGGGAAGGCGCTGCTGAAAGATAAAGTCGTCCTCCTCCTCGTGCTTCCTCTCTGCCCCCCCGTCGGTGTGTAAGATGGCGGCCCCAGTGGCGGGTGTGTGATGGCGGTCCGCCGCGCGCGTTGGTGACGTCAGCGGCCGCGCATGAGAGAACCGCTGCCACGTGGTGATGGCCGTTCCCGCCAAAAGTTGGAGCGGATGAAATGGCGGGAATCGCCAAATCGTTTTGGCGGGAATCTGCAGGGCGACCCTGTAGCACGTCGGCCGCCGTCCCCGCCTCCTCCCGACGAGCTGATCTCCGCCAAGATGGACGCCGGCGGCGAGCAGCAGCTCCGCCAGACGGGAGTGTGCCTCGCGAAGCACGGTGTCAGTCCCCCGTCGCTCGACCGGCGCCGTCGGTGGATCCTGCCCCGTGGGCAGCTCCTCTTCCTCACCCCCTGATGCCGCTGGCCCCGCGTCGTCGAGGTTGTCCTCGTGGTCAATCCCGTGGGTCCGACGGTTCCTCCTTGTATCCATGCTTGGAGGACCGTTTCACTTCTGACGCCAGTTGAAGTATGGGAATTGACGGCAGGAACTTCTTGACGGGTAACACACTTTTATTAAATCCTTTAGGTATCACAATACAACGTGTGGTCTCTCTTCTTCCTCCGACACACTCCACTAATCTCGTGTAAGCTCTAGGCCTCTGGCTACACCCGATACACTTGACTCGTGTAGACCCTATGCCTCTGGCTACACACATATACTCGACTCGTGTAAGCCCTATGCCTCTGGCTACACAATACACTCGACTCGTGTAAGCCCTATGCCCTGGCTACACATAGTACATTCGGCTCGTGTAGACCTATGGCTACACCCACTACACTCGCCTCTGGGTTACACAGAGTCCCGGTCCCCTTAGGACAGCGGGGCTAGGTACCGCAGGGCTCTAGGTCTTCATCCCCGTCTTCCTTCTTCGCTGGTTACACACTGCCCTTACGCCTGTGTGCATCCCCTTTTATAGCCCCTGCTCACGAGGGACGGAGCTGATGCGGCGTCGACGTGAGCGTCGTTCCTTAATGACCCAATCACGACGCACTCTCTCTACGATCCGCTTTCCCCAGCGCGTGTTAACATTACTCCACCAATCACACTGCGCTGCCACCTGATCACTCCCTCTCAGCGCGTCACCGCCCACAGCCAATCGGTACCCCGTAACCCACGACCCCGCGCTGACCCTGATCCTCCACCGTCAGCGGCCGTCACCCCTACACAGCCATCATCACGCACTGTGCATACGATCCTTAATCCCAGCGCGTATCCCTCTACACAGTGATTGTGTGTTCACCTGTAGGGCAGTGATTGAGTGTTCACCTGTAAGACAGTGATTGAGTGTTCACCTGTAGGACAGTGATTGAGTGTTCACCTCTAGGAAGTGATTGAGTGTTCACCTGTAGGACAGTGATTGAGTGTTCACCTGTAGGACAGTGACTGAGTGTTCACCTGTAGGACAGTGACTGAGTGTTCACCTGTAGGGCAGTGATTGAGTGTTCACCTGTAGGACAGTGACTGAGTGTTCACCTGTAGGACAGTGATTGAGTGTTCACCTCTAGGAAGTGATTGAGTGTTCACCTGTAGGGCAGTGATTGAGTGTTCACCTGTAGTATAGTGACTGAGTGTTCACCTGTAGGACAGTGATTGAGTGTTCACCTGTAGGGCAGTGACTGAGTGTTCACCTGTAGGGCAGTGATTGAGTGTTCACCTGTAGGGCAGTGACTGAGTGTTCACCTGTAGGGCAGTGACTGAGTGTTCACCTGTAGGACAGTGATTGAGTGTTCACCTGTAGGACAGTGATTGAGTGTTCACCTGTAGGGCAGTGACTGAGTGTTCACCTGTAGGATGATTGAGTGTTCACCTGTAGGACAGTGACTGAATGTTCACCTGTAGGACAGTGATTGAGTGTTCACCTGTAG
>NC_083818.1:2910499-2943254 GCF_015708825.2 Lethenteron reissneri
CGCCGTTCGCCACTAACTGGCGGTGACGCCACTACGGCATTTTGTGCCAGGCTAGGTGCACGTTGAGGCCATGTGGAATGTGAAAGGCTCGCTGGCAGGAGGTCACAGGACAGCCCCAGGCCATGGGCTGATCGACTGAGATGGCTCGAAGATGCCCAGCTGTGGACCATATTGTCCCAGTTTGCTGTATTTTATCAGCCCAGCGATCCGCTCGTTGTTGTGAGCGTCGCTCCTCTGCCCTCTGCTCTTGTTGGAGGGCGACTGCCTCCAACTGCCCAGTAGCGTCCTTCACGAGCCTCCTCCACAGAGGCCGATCTTAACACTTGACCAGGTCAAGAAAGCAGAGATGTAGGTCCTGTTGAAATTCCCTGCACCTCTGCTGTAGCAGATGGACAGAGAATTTGGCATCCGTGCAATATCACCCTGGCTTGAAACCACATTGGGGCTCCCTAACATTCAACAAAGACCAAGATCCCCCGTATAGCCTGAACAGACTGTTGGAGCAAGTGCTGTTAGCGAGCACCTATGAAGGCCGGCACGGCACAGGAGGAGGTGGGTGGCCAGCACCACGCCCGGCCGCCTTTGTCTCCCCAGTGACGTAGTTTACACCCTGCACCAGGTACTCATCTGAGGCTGAGTCGACCTAGGGGAGGCCCAGGACCAATTCAGATAATCGTTACCGATGGTGGCCGTGAGCGGGAATCGTTCCCGGGTCGCCGGGTTCGTAGCGCAGCGCGCTAACCACTACACTGCCGCTCCCCACACACAAACATGCACATCACACGCACACACACACACACAAACACGCACACACACGCACGCACACCACACGCACACACGCACGCACACGCACGCACACACAGCACACACGCACACCACACACACAACAACAACCGCCATTCGCCACTAAGTGGCGGTGACTTCACCACGACGCTTGTGCCAGGCCAAGTGCACCTTGAGGCCACGTGAAGTGTCGAACGCCCGCTGGCAGGAGGCCACGGGGCAGACCCAGCAGGTGCCACGGGTCGACTGACCGAGATGACCGAGATGACTGGCTGATGCACCACCTGTGCTCCCTACTGTGCCAACTTGCTGTGTTTTAGCCACCCGGCACTCCGCTCGTTGTTGCGCACTACGCACACACACACACACACGGTGCCACCCCCATCTGCCACTACCACTGGACTCACCTTTCCATGCTGCACAACTGGGACCACCGCATCAGGAGGCACTGCCGATCCTCCACCGTGGGCCCCTCCTCCACCGTGGGCCACTCCTCCACCGTGGGGACCTCCTCCACCGTGGACCCCTCCTCCTCCAAGGACCCCTCCACCTTGGGCCCCTCCTCCACCGTGGGCACTTCCTCCACCGTGGGGACCTCCTCCGCTGTGGGGCCCTGCCTGGGCGTGCTCCTTGGGCTGGGTGTGGAATTGGACGTTGAACGCCGGGCGGCTCGGCGTGGCCTCCGCCGAGAAGCCGGAGTGGACGCCCGCACTGCCGGCGGGCCTCGCCGTGCCACCACCTCCCCCTCCACCATGCACTACCGCACCACCTCCACCAGCATGCACTACCGCACTTCCACCACCACCACCACCATGCACTACCGCACCTCCACCATGCACTACCGCACCACCACCTCCTCCTCCACCATGCACTACCGCACCACCTCCACCATGCACTACCGCACTACCACCACCACCACCATGGACTACCGCACCACCACCACTACCACCGTGCACTACCGCACCACTACCACCATGCACTACTGCACCACTACCACCACTACCACCATGCACTACTGCACCACCACCACCACTACCACCATGCACTACCGCTCCGCTACCACCACCACCACGCACTACCGCACCACTACCACCACCACCATGCACTACCGCACCACCACCACCGGCAGCTCCCACCACTCCCATGACGGCGGTGCCACTGAAGCGGGCCCCGCTGCCAGCCGCCCCTCCAGGGCGGGGCACAGCGGCCTGGTTGGGCCCAGGAGAGGCCTCACTCGACTTGATCTGAGTGGGGCCCTGGGAGGGTTTGGAGGGAGTCACGGGGCCCTGGGAGGGTTTGGAGGGAGCCAGGGGAGCCTGGGATGGTTTGGAGGGAGCCAGGGGAGCCTGGGAGGGTTTGGAGGGAGCCACGGAGCCCTGAGAGGGTTTGGAAGGAGCCACGGGGCCCTGGGATGGTTTGGAGGGAGCCACGGGGCCCTGGGAGGGTTTGGAGGGAGCCAGGGGAGCCTGGGAGGGTTTGGAGGGAGCCACGGGGCCCTGGGAGGGTTTGGAGGGAGCCACGGGGCCCTGGCCGTCCCCAGCAAACACAGCGTGGGACGTCACCTTGGCCGCCTGTAACAGACACGCAGAAGGAAAAGAAGAATCATTGTTAACATTGGTAGCCGGGCGCCCGGCGGCAATTGGCGCCACCGTTTGCGAGAGCACGGGGAGATGGTCACTCATGGGGAGGCGCCCTCAAAGGTGCTCCGCGCTTGCAGCACTTTCCCCAACAGCCTCTTCAACAGGGGGATCTTTGTACCCACGTGTGTGTGTGTACACGTGTGTGTGCACGTGTGTGTGTGTGTAGTCCGGCAAAACAACCCCCAACCTCCTCGCGGTGCCGGACGGGCAACACTGTCGTGGACAGTGCTATGGGGGAGGCCAATGCCATTGGCCTCTCCCCTAATGGCGTCTGTGACCACCACAGTGGCTAAACGGGGGCTTTGGACGGGTGCGAGGGGTTGGTAACCCTTCCACCTTCAATTCATTACCACGAAACCACGACTTAAACATAAATATGTAACTAATAAGCTTGTGCCGGAGGCCCTGGGGGAACAGGCATCTATGACGTCTCCTGGCCAAACCCCAATTAGCGGAGCCAGGAGATTGAATCTTCACCCTCGGGGCTCCTCCAGAAACAACAAAAAACCATTGCGGATGGCCACGTGGAATGTTCGAATGCTCACTGCGGAGGAGAGGCTGCCACTCATTTGTCGGGAGCTGGACTGGTACCGCCTGGATCTCTGTGGCATTCAGGAGGTCCGGTGGACCGGTTCTGGCTCCTGCCACCATGAGGGGTGGACAGTTCTCCACTCGGGGCAGGAGACTGCCAAACAACAGGGTGTGGCTCTTCTTCTGAACAAAAAAATGAAGGGGGCGTGGGAGCATGGCGGTGAGGTGTGGCAAGCTGTAAGCCCCCAGGATACTTTGGGCTCGCCTTCCCATCAACCGGAGGCGAGGAGTGGTGGTCGTGGTAACTTATGCCCCCACCGAAGATGAACATCCGTGGAGGGATGCAGGCAAAGCCGATGAGTCAAATGCCTTCTATGACCTCCTGTCACAGGTGCTGGCTAAAGTGGCCACTCGGGACAGAGTCATCTTGTTGGGTGACTTCAATGCCCGAGTTGGTCATGATGCTGGCACCTGGTCTGGAGTGATTGGAAGGCATGGGCCAGATCAGCTCAATAACAACGGTAGGAGGCTGCTAGATTTTTGTGCAGCCCATGGGCTTGTAATTACCAACACACTCTTCCGGCATCGGCGCATCCACACAACATAATGGTTGCATGCCGGGTCCAAGCAAGAACATCTGCTGGACTACATAGTGACGGACCAGCGGATGCGAGCCCATGTCCTTGACACCAGGACCTACCGTGGAGCTGATCTGCCCTCTGACCATCGACTAGTCATCTGTAAGATGCGCCTGCCATTCTTCCACTCCGGTGGTGGGTGTACACCCAGGACCCCATTCCAACCAAAAGTGGCCTGGTCTCAGTTAGCTGATGAAAGTTGCAAGCGAGAATTTCATCATCGCTTGCAGCTGGCGTTGGCATCGTCTCCCACTCCTCCTGATGTCGAGGGTAAATGGGCGAGGTTTAGGACTGTGACTCATGCAGCTGCAATGGCTGCTTTGGGTACGTGGTCCAGACCTCCCCAGAAACCCTGGCTGACAGAGGAGGTGTTCAGGAGGTTCGGAGAGCCGTAAGGCGCTGCAAGGATGGGTGGTGGTCGCGGGTTGCTGAGGAGATAGAGTCTGCCTCAGTGGCCCGCGATCACAAATCACTATTTAACTCCATCAAAAAAGTAACCTGCAGCGCCACACCTATTACCATCATTAGGGGAAAAAACGGTAATCAAATCTCCGACCCCCAGGAACAGGTTTGCAGATTTGCTGAGCATTTCTGTGAGGTCCTGGGGGAGGGGAAATCTCTCAGCCAGAAAAACATCATGGCACAAAGTGGGGATAACCCTGCTGAGGCTGCGGTGCCTCAAATATTGGTAGAGGTCACCCCCTGTGAGTGGCTGGCTGAGGTGTCATCTGTTGAGGAAGTTCTGAAGGCGATCCGGAGTCTGAGACCAGGGCAGAAATGATCTCCCAAGAGAAATGCTGAGGGAGGGTGGCGTTTGTGCACAAACTGCCCTATATGACATGATAACAACAGTCTGGACCACTGGACGGGTTCCGCAGGATTGGAAGGATGCCCTGGTGGTCCCCCTCTTTAAGAAGGGGGACCGCACAGACTGTAATAAATACAGGGGCATCTCACTCCTCAGTGTTCCAGGAAAGGTCCTGGCAAGGATTATTCAACATCGCCTTGCTCGGCACGCTGAGGAGAGGCTTGTGGAGCCCCAATGCGGTTTCAGGAAAGGGCGGTCCTGCACAGATTCCATATTTTCTGTCCGTCTGCTACAGCAGAGGTGTAGGGAATTCCAACAAGACCTACATCTCTGATTTATTGACCTGGTCAAGGCCTATGATACCATCAGTAGGCCTGGGCTTTGGGCTGTTCTTCATGCTTTCGGAGTCCCTGACCCTCTGCTCACGATCATTAAGGACCTTCATGATGGTGAGAGGGCCCGGGTATAACTACGTGGCCGGGAGTCAGAGCCTTTCCCTGTACACCTTGGGGTGCGACAGGGATGTCTGCTGGCTCCCACATTATTCAACATCTATTTTGACCACGTAGTTCGTGAAGCCTTCAATAGCTGTACCGGGGGAATTTCCATTTGGTACAGATATAATGGGAGGCTGATCGACACCCGGGTGCGATCAAGAGATGGCTCCCTATTGGTCAACCACGTTATGTATGCTGATGATTTGGTAATCGCTGCTCATTCAGAAGAGGAGTTGGAGACGCTGCTGCTGAGACTGGAGCGTGCCACTAAGAGGTGGGGCCTTACCATCAGCCCCACCAAAACGAAGCACCTGCCTGGGTATTTTGTACCATCGGACACTCTACCCCCACAACTCCCAATCGGTGATGGGGCAGTAGTGGAGAGAGTGGAGAGTTTCCCATACCTGGGCAGTATACTTATAACCGGCTCCAGTTTAACAGCAGAGGTCTCACTCCTAATCAGTCGAGCGGCAATATATTTTCATCAGTTGCATAACGCTGTGTGGAAGCTATCTGGTCTGTCGCTCCGCACGAGGCTTCAGGTCTTCTCGGCCACAGTCATTCCCTCCCTTCTCTACGCTTGCGAAACGTGGACCCCCTTAATGGAGTATCTTCGCCGGTTAGAAACATTTAGGCTGGCCTGCCTACGATCCATCCTGGGTTTAACCAGGCTGGATTGTGTGAGGAGCTCACAAATCCTTCAAAGATCTGGTCAAAGTCCCATCGGTGAGCTCCTCCGGCAGGCAAGGCTGCATTGGCTGGGTCATGTAGCCCGCATGCCCAGCCACCGCATGCCTAAACAGCTTTTGTTCGGCCGAATCGAGGGGGCTAAACGGGCGCGGCACGGGCTAGAGAAGAGATGGAGTGATGTGGTACAGGAGGACGTGGAGCTGAGTGGACTTGCCGATGACTGGTACCAGCGTAGTCACGATCGGCCTCAGTGGAGGAGGCTCGTGAAGGATGCTACTGGGCAGTTGGAGGCAGTCGCCCTCCAACAACAACGGAGGGCGGAAGAGCGACGCTCACAACAACGAGCGGAGCGCCGGGTGGCTAAAGCACAGCAAGTTGGTACAGTAGGGGGCACAGGTGGTGCATCAGCCAGTCATCTCGGTCAGTCGACCCGTGGCACCTGCTGGGTCTGCCCCGTGACCTCCTGCCAGCGGGCGTTCGACACTTCACGTGGCCTCAAGGTGCACTTGGCCTGGCACAAGCGTCGTGGTGACGTCACCGCCACTTAGTGGAGAATGGCGGTTGTTGTTGTTGTGTGTGCGCGTGCTTGTGTGTGTGTACACGTGTGTGTGTGTGTGTACACGTGCGTACCTGCCACCCGCGTGGCTCCAGTGGAGCCAGGCTCTCCATCTCGGCGATGAGGCTGTTCAGCTGATCGATCTCCACCTCGATGCTCGACTGCTTCCCCAGAGGCTGCTTCTACAAGACAAAGACAAAGATTCCCCCCGTGTAGCCTGTCACAGACTGTTGAGGCAAGTGCTGGTAGTGAGCACCTACCAAGGCCCACAACGGTACACGAGAGGGGTGGGTGGCCAGCTGCCCACGGCAGCCTTTGTCTCCCCAATGCTGATTTTGATTGCACACCTCACCAGGCACAAGGCTCGGACGACATAGGGGAGGCCTAGGACCAGTTCAGATGTTCGTCACCCTGAGCCGGAATCGAACACGTGGACAGAGTCCTAAACACGTGCGTGCTGTGCCTGTCTCCCCGTGTCTCTCCTTTATCTCCCCGTGTCTCCCCTGTATCTACCCGTGTCTCTCCTTTATCTCTCTGTATCTCCCTGTGTCTCCTCGTGTCTCTCCTTTATCTCCCTGTATTTCCCTGTCTCCCCGTGTCTCTCCTTTATCTCCCTGTATCTCCCCGTGTCTCTCCTTTATCTCCCTGTATCTCCCTGTATCTCCCCGTGTCTCCCCGTGTCTCCCCTTTAAATCCCCTTTATCTCCCTGTATCTCCCTTTATCTCCCTTTATCTCCCGCTCCGTGCCTCCCCGTGTTTCCACCCCTCCCCCCCCCCGTGTGTCTCCCCTCGTCCTCACCGCGATTGGCGACACGACCGGAGGGGGCAGGGGGAAGCCCCCCGGGGGAGACACGGGGCCCCCCGAGACCTCCTCCTGCTCCTCGCAGCGGCGGCGGTGGCGGCGGTGGGGGGAGGTCACCTGGTGGTTGGGGTGAGCGGGGGAAGGAGCGGGCGAGAGGGTGTCAAGTAGGGGCAGAGGAACAACAACTCTCGGGGCAGATACGGCCCTCGAATTCATTCCACAAGGCCCTCGAATTCATTCTGCACGGTCCGCGACTTCATTCGGCACGACCCATGATTTCATTCCGCACGTAGCCGCGACTTTATCCCCCCACCCATCTCTGGTGTTAGCCCAAGCACGCACTTCCCCTTTGCGTGGGCCACAGTGGTGGGCAGGGGGAGGAGGGGCAGCCACCCACCCCCCGTTTCCACCACCGACACGACCACAACCGCAAATTCCTCCACACGCAGCAGCAATTTCCCCTGACCCACGGCTTGTGCCTGCGCCCTCGCACAGAGGCTCTATCTGTCTGCACAACGCTGGCGCTCGCAGCGATGGGGCAGTGGGAGTGCGCAGGGCGGTGCGACTGCGCCAGGGCATAACGGCCGGATAAGGGGGGGGGGTCCAAATAGCCCTTCATTTCAGTCTATGCACCAGGGCCCATGCCAACCACGTCACTCTACTGCACCACAGAGACCCACAAACTAACACAGAGAAGCTGTAGACTCACGTTAAACACATCGACTCGCATGGGACCTATAGACTCACGCAGAGACCCAAAGCGACGCACAGAACTGATCGCTATACCCATAAACCCATACTGACCCACATATAGACCCATAGACTCACATAGAGACCCATAGACTCCCACAGGGATGCATCGACTAATACAAAAACCTCGACTCCCACAGAGACCCACAGACTCACATAGAGACCGATAGATTCACATAGAGACCCATAGACTCACACATCAACCCAAAGACTCCCATAAAAACCTAGACTCCCACAGAGACCAACAGACTCATATAGAGACCCACAGACTCACACAGATACTCATAGGCTTGCTTATTGGCGCATAGACTCACAACAAAAAGTCAATAGACTCCCATACAAGCTATATACTCAAAGAGAGACCCACAGAGACTGGCAAGGCCTACATAGACACCTTCTCCACAGAGGAAGCCCAGGCATTAACTAAACTAAAAACGATGAACTATTTTGTATTCTACCAGGTAAGGCCCACTGAGCTATATTGCTCTTTTTCTTAAGCGACCTGGCCACAAATGAATTTTCTTCGATTACAGCCACATACTGATGATGTTGTTGATTCTAAATGTGGAGGAGAAAAACCGGAGGACCCGGAGAAAAAATCCACGCTACCACGGGGAGAGAGAGACCGCAAACTCCAAATAAACAGCAGGCGTGAGGGTTGAGCATCAAACCCATGACCTCCTGTGTGCGAGGCAAGGTAGTTAGTTAACATCTCTCCGTCGCATCATAAGCAGGGCACTTAAACTGACACCAATCCCCTGGCTCCCTGTGCCGGGGAACATTCTTCAACCAAATATCCGAGGCCCAGGACCGGTTCAGATAATCGTCACCGGTGTTGGCCGTGAGCGGGAATCGAACTCGGCACGCCGGGTTCGTAGCGCAGCGTAGTGCTGACCGCTACACCGCACACACACACGTGCACACGTGTGTGTGTGCACGTGCGCACACACATACACACACACACGTGCACGCATGTGCACACACACGCACGTGCACACACGCACGTGCACACACACACGCACGTGCACACACGTGCACACACACACACGTGCACACACACGCACGTGTACACACACACACGCACACGCACGTGCACACACACACGTGTACACACACACGTGCACACACACACACACGTGCACACACACACACACGTGCACACACACACACACACGTGCACACACACGCACGTGCACACACACGCACGTGCACACACGCACGTGCACACACGCACGTGCACACACACGCACGTGCACACACGCACGTGCACACACGCACGTGCACACAAACACGCACATACACACACACACACGCACGTGCACACACACACGTGCACGCCCCGTCAGGGAACAACAACCGCCGTGCCCGTTCTCCGCGGCACGGCGGGCGGATCGGGTTCGTGCCGAGGTCTGGGTGCCCGTGGACGTGAACGACCTTTTAATGTTGTTATTATTATATTCAAAACAACGTGGGTGAAATTGTGGAACAACAGCCGGATCAGACGTGAGCACATCCAATTGGCACAATCATTGCTTCGCTGCAGCTCAAAGACTCATAACTACCATCCCACCCGCACCGCCGCCGCCACCCTGTGTGAGCTCGGCATTCGAAGGCCGGAATGGGCGACCTCGCCGGACGGAAGTGCTGAGGAAGAAGAAGAATAAGAAGGGAGCATCTTCTTCTTGGTTCTTTCGGTGAAGTCACGTAGAAAGGAAGTAATAAAATAATAAAAATAAAACATAATAAAATACAATTCTCACGACGTTTCGGCCACAACGCAAGCAGCCGTCCTCAGGTGAAGAATGGAACACCACAAAGCTTGGAGCGTATATTTAAGCTGGGTTGGAGGGGGGGGAGGTGGGAAGAAGAATTGTATTTTATTATGTTTTATTTTTATTATTTTATTATTTCCCTTCTACGTGACTTTACCGAAAGAACCAAGAAGATGATTAATAATAAGCAACCCATGTTGTAAAATCACATTGGCACTGAATCTCCGGTGATTTTGATGAGAGAGTCAGCCAGAGGACAAGACACGAAACTGGGCGGTTCCAAATGTTTTCGATCCCAAATTGCGTGCGACGTCTGGGCACTGTGGAAATAGAAGTCTCGCTTTTGAGAATTGTGCACGCGAATGTTTGTTCGGATTGTCTACACAGAGCGCTGTTGTCTGTGCTTGTGCACCACGGCCCACACACAGCAGCTGCAGCAGCAGCAGCAGCAGCAGCTGCAGCAGCAGAAGCAGCAGCAGCAGCAGCGGCAGCAGCAGCAACTGCAGCAGCAGCAGTAGCATCAGCAGCAGCAACAGCTGCAGCAGCAGCAACTGCAGCAGCAGCAGCAGCATCAGCAGCAGCAGCAGCAACAACAGCTGCAGCAGCAGCAGCAGCAACAGGACTGTCGCCCGGTGGGACCTGCGTCACCCACAAGAACCACGACCTCGCTCGGACAGTGGCCTCGCTCACTCTCCCCACCTCTTCCTCCTCCCACCTCTTCCTCCTCCTGCTCCCACCTCTTCCCCTTCCCCTCGCTGTAAACACGCGGCTCCTGGCGGAGACTATTTCTGTCTGTGGCCTCCATCAACACGGAGAACCACGTCCACACAGCCGCTACTAATAACCACGTCAACACAGACACTCTAATAACCACGTAGCCTCAACATAAAAAAGAAACAACTCTGATAATGATAATAAAATGCACTGTCCTTTGTTATCATTATCAGAGTTGTTTCTTTTCTTTTTGTTTGCATTTTGACTGCTTGTGTTGTGGTTATTGCAAACATGATGCCTTGTATAAAGGTGTCAGTTTTGTACCAGTTTAAATGGTGAAAACCTACTACTATATTTTGCCACTGGTAAAGGAGATGTCTCATAGTGTAAAGGATAAACCATCATCGCGACAACTCCAGGCCTCCTCGCAGCGGCATCTTGCTGCCCATCAAAGACGGCGGTTGCCGCATCGCGCGGCACTTTCGGATGTGCCGCTTCTGCGGCCGTCTGGAACGTTCTTCCCCTTCCGATATGAGGAAGCCACTGGGAGCTGTGCGCACACTTAAAGCCCAGATTGACAAACTCACTTGTTTGGAGCTATTTTTTGTGATGTTTAGTTTGTTGTCCTTCCCCCGCACCGCCGATGAGCACGTTTGGCTACGTACGGTGCGAAAGAAGTTCAACGTACGTACACACAGAGACCACGAACCTTCCACCTACAGCTCTTGCCGTAGTTCTTCATACGCCGTGGCAGTAATGAAGCACCTCAGTTACCAGCTAACTATTTACTATCTCACAATTAGTTTTTTTTTATTTTAACCAGGTAAGGCCCTCACTGAGCTGTTTAGCTCTCTTTCACAATCGACCTGGCCACAAATGATTTCTCAACGAGGTGGATTATCGCCATCGTGTGGAAAAGTTCAGCAGCCAAAGACTCTACACGTGTGGTGTTGTTGACTCTAAATGTGGAGGGGTAAAAACCGGAGGAGCCGGAGAAAAATCCAAACGACCACGGGGAGAGAGAGAGACACCGCAAACTCCAAATATACAGCAGCAGGCATCAGGGTCGGGATCGAACCCACGACCTCCTGCATACCAGGCGAGGTAGTTAACATCTCCTAGCCACCGTGATGATGATGAGAGAGACACGCAAACTCCAAATATACAGCAGCAGGCGTCAGGGTCGGGATCGAACCCACGAACTCCTGTGCACCAGGCGAGGTAGTTAACATCTCCTAGCCACCGTGATGATAGATGAGAAAGAGAGACACCGCAAACTCCAAATATACAGCAGCAGGCGTCAGGGTCGGGATCAAACCCACCACCTCCTGCGTACCAGGCGAGGTAGTTAACACCTCATAGCCACCGTGGTGATGATGAGAGAGAGAGACACGCAAACTCCAAATATACAGCAGCAGGCGTCAGGGTCGGGATCGAACCCACGACCTCTTGTAGACCAGGCGAGGTAATTAACATCTCCTAGCCACAGTGGCGACGCTTGGGACCCATCGTTCGAGAACTACCTACAGCGCGAGGCAGCTGGGTGAGTCGATTTGTGTGTGTAACTCCATGTTTGTGTATCTAAAGTCCATGTCTGTGTCTATTTGAGTCCATATGTGTGTGTCGGCCAATGTGTGTGTGAGTCTATGTATATGTGTGTGTGAGTCGATGTATGTGCGTGGGTCCATCTGTGTGTGTAATTCCACATGTGTGTGTCTTAGTCGATATGTGTGTGTGTAAGTCCATATGTGTGCTTAGGTCGATGTGTGTGTGAGAGTCTACGTATGTGTGTGTGAGTCGCTGTATGTGTGTACGTCGACTTGTGTGTGTAACTCCATGTGTGTCTCTCTACAGTGGATGTCTGTGTGTGTGTGAGTCAATATATGTGTGTAAGTCGATGTGTTTGTGTGTGTGTCTAAGTCGATGTGTGTGTATCTTTTTCGCCCGGGCAACGCCGGGTACTTCCCGCTAGTCAGGAAATAAAGCGACAAGCGGGCGCAGGTTGGGGGGAGGGGGCCCCGGGGGGAGGGGCCGCAGGGGGAGGGGGCCCCGGGGGGAGGGGCCGCAGGGGGAGGGGGCCCCGGGGGGAGGGGGCCCCGGGGGGGGGGGGGGGTGAGGATCGCTTCGCTCTCCCCCAGCAAGGGAAGTGCTCCAGGCTGCCCCCAAGAATCACGTTTGTGTTTATTTTCATTTCCCCTTTGATTACTTCAATTAAAGCCTGCCCACCGCGTGACCCCGCTCCCACGGGCCTCTTGCCCTCCCCATCTCTACCTCCAGACCTTTAGCCAACCCAAGCTTGGGTGGGAAACAAACGCGATGAGCCACAGTCGGCTCCTGGCGCGACGTTCTTGTGCGTGTCACATGTGACGCGTAAGTCAGGAGGGGACACACAATGGGGCGGGCGGGGCCCACCTGGATAGGGGAAAGGAGCGATTGGAATGATGAAAGCGTGCAGCAAGCAAGGTGTCACTCACACGTGCGTGTGCACAGCTTCCTTTAAATAGGGGCCACCCACCACCTCCACCACCCATCAACACCACCATCCTCCACCACCACCACCCTCCACCACCACCATCCTCCACCACCATCCTCCACCACCACCACCCTCCACCACCACCACCCTCCACCACCACCACCACCATCCTCCACCACCACCACCCATCACCACCACCCTCCACCACCCTCCACCACCACCACCCTCCACCACCACCACCCTCCACCACCACCACCCTCCACCACCACCCTCCACCACCAACCACCAACACCTCCACCACCACCATCTTCCACCCTCCACCACCACCACCCTCCACCACCACCAACACCCTCCACCACTACCTCCACTCCCCACCACCACCCTCCACCACCACCACCCCACTCACACACCACCACCCTCCACCACCACCACCCACCCTCCACCACCACCACCACCCCACCCACACACCACACCACACAATAGTGGAGGGTGAAGCGATGAAGACCCCAGCCACGAGCATCTTTGCTCTCGAGCTCCAGCCAGCAGCAGGGGGGCAAGGGGCGCATCCAGAACGCGTGCAAGCGTCCAGCTGTAAGCAGCAGCTCGGCAGGACTGCGCGGTTAGAGCGCGGGGACATATTACAAACAACTATATATTTTAGTGTTGCACCAGACTCTGCAGTTAACAGTCCCTGTGTGATGAGCTATTTGTGTCGGTGGACACAAGGAGGCTGCCTCTGACGCCACCCCGTGGGGGGAAAGGAGCCAGCAGGCGCCAACTCTCTTCCTCCGCTCTGGCGACGGCGTCAGGCCGGCGTCGTACGATCTCCCGTTCGTTCGATCTCCCGTTCGCTCGATCTCCCGTTCGTTCGATCTCCCGTTCGTTCGATCTCCCGTTCGTTCGATCTCCCGTTCGTTCGATCTCCCGTTCGCACGATCTCCCGTTCGTTCGATCTCCCGTTCGCTCGATCTCCCGTTCGTTCGATCTCCCGTTCGCTCGATCTCCCGTTCGTTCGATCTCCCGTTCGCACGATCCCCCATTCGTTCGATCTCCCATTCGTTCGATCTCCCGTTCGTTCGATCTCCCGTTCGTTCGATCTCCCGTTCGCTCGATCTCCCGTTCGTTCGATCTCCCGTTCGCTCGATCTCCCGTTCGCTCGATTTCCCGTTCGTTCGATCTCCCGTTCGTTCGATCTCCCGGCCGTTCAATCTCCCGTTCGTTCGATCTCCCGTTCGTTCGATCTCCCGGCCGTTCGATCTCCCGGCCGTTCGATCTCCCGTTCGTACGTTTCTCCCGAGGGGCGAACGATCCTCTACACGCACGGCAATGCGGTTCTGTGTGACCTTTGGCAGCCACTGGTGTTCACTCACCGTCTCCGGATAAGAGGGGCAGCCGCCCCACCGTTCCCAGCATGCCCTGCGCGGCGCGGGGACCCCCCCCGGCTCCGGCGGCCCCCCCCGCGTGGGGGTTGAACTTGGGCTTGGGGGCCACGGCTGGCGGAGGGGCCTTGCGAGGGCCCGGGCCTGCGGCCGCCTGCTGTGAGCGTGACTCCCACATGTCTACGGTGGGGGAGACACACGCAGCAGAGACACAGGTGAAACACACATACAGTGAAACACAGGTGACACACACACAGTGAGACACACACACACAGTGAGACACAGGTGACACACACACAGTGAGACACACACACACACACAGTGAGACACACACACACAGTGAGACACACACAGAGTGAGACACACACACACAGGTGGCACACACACACCGTGAGACACACACACATGTGACACACACACAAAGTGAGACACACACACACAGAGTGAGACACACACAGAGTGAGACACACACACAGGGTGAGACACACACACAGAGTGAGACACACACACACAGTGAGACACACACACACAGGTGACACACACACAGAGTGAGACACACACACACAGTGAGACACACACACACAGAGTGAGACACACACAGAGTGAGACACACACAGGTGAGACACACACACACAGTGAGACACACACACAGAGTGAGACACACACACACAGTGACACACAGACACACACACACAGAGTGACACACACACACACAGGTGAGACACACACACACAGTGAGACACACACACAGTGAGACACACAACAACAACAACCGCCATTCGCCACTAAGTGGCGGTGACATCACCACGATGCTTGTGCCAGGCCAAGTGCACCTTGAGGCCACGTGAAGTGTCGAAAGCCCGCTGGCAGGAGGTCACGGGGCAGACCCAGGTGCCACGGGTCGACTGACCGAGATGACCGAGATGACTGGCTGATGCACCACCTGTGCCCCCTACTGTGCCAACTTGCTGTGCTTTAGCCACCCGGCGCTCCGCTCGTTGTTGTGAGCGTCGCTCCTCCGCCCTCCGTTGTTGTTGGAGGGCGACTGCCTCCAACTGCCCAGTAGCGTCCTTCACGAGCCTCCTCCACTGAGGCCGATCTTGACACCGCTGGTACCAGTCATCGGCAAGTCCACTCAGCTCCACGTCCTCCTGTACCACATCACTCCATCTCTTCTCCAGCCCGTGCCGCGCCCGTCTAGCCCCCTCGATCCGGCCGAACAAAAGCTGTTTAGGCATGCGGTGGCTGGGCATGCGGGCTACATGACCCAGCCAACGCAGCCTTGCCTGCCGGAGGAGCTCACTGATGGGACTTTGCCCAGATCTTTCAAGGATTTGTGAGCTCCTCACACAATCCAGCCTGGTTAAACCCAGGATGGATCGTAGGCAGGCCAGCCTAAATGTTTCCAACCGGCGAAGATGCTCCACCAGGGGGGTCCACGTCTCGCAAGCGTAGAGAAGGGAGGGAATGACCGTGGCCGAGAAGACCTGAAGCTTCGTGCGGAGCGACAGACCAGGTAGCTTCCACACAGCGTTACGCAACCGATGAAAAGATATTGCCGCTCGACTGATTCGGAGTGAGACCTCTGCTGATAGACTGGAGCCGGTCATAAGCACACTGCCCAGGTATGGGAAACTCTCCACTCTCTCCACAACTGCCCCATCACCAATTGGGAGTTGTGGGGGTGGAGTGTCCGATGGTACAAAATACCCAGGCAGGTGCTTAGTTTTGGTGGGGCTGATGGTAAGGCCCCACCTCTTGGTGGCACGCTCCAGTCTCAGCAGCAGCGTCTCCAACTCCTCTTCTGAATGAGCAGCTATTACCAAATCATCGGCATACATAACGTGGTTGACCAATAGGGAGCCATCCCTTGATCGCACCCGGGCGTCGATCAGCCTCCCATTATATCTGTACCAAATGGAAATTCCTCCGGTACAGCTATTGAAGGCTTCACGAACTACGCGGTCAAAATAGATGTTAAATAATGTGGGAGCCAGAGGACATCCCTGTCGCACCCCAAGGTGTACAGGGAAAGGCTCCGACTCCCGGCCACGTAGTTTTACCCGGGCCCGCTCACCATCATGAAGGTCCTTAATGATCGTGAGCAGAGGGTCAGGGACTCCGAAAGCACGAAGAACAACCCAGAGCCCAGTCCTACTGATGGTATCATAGGCCTTGACCAGGTCAATAAAGCAGAGATGTAGGTCTTTTTGGAATTCCCTACACCTCTGCTGTAGCAGACGGACAGAACATATGGCATCTGTGCAGGACACACACACAGGTGAGACACACACACACAGTGACACACACACAGTGACACACACACAGAGCGAGACACACACAGGTGAGACACACACACAGTGAGACACACAGTGACACACACACACAGGTGACACACACACACAGGTGAGACACAACAACAACAACAACAACAACCGCCATTCGCCACTAAGTGGCGGTGACGTCACCACGATGCTTGTGCCAGGCCAAGTGCACCTTGAGGCCACGTGAAGTGTCGAAAGCCCGCTGGCAGGAGGTCACGGGGCAGACCCAGCAGGTGCCACGGGTCGACTGACCGAGATGACCGAGATGACTGGCTGATGCACCACCTGTGCCCCCTACTGTGCCAACTTGCTGTGCTTTAGCCACCCGGCGCTCCGCTCGTTGTTGTGAGCGTCGCTCCTCCGCCCTCCGTTGTTGTTGGAGGGCGACTGCCTCCAACTGCCCAGTAGCGTCCTTCACGAGCCTCCTCCACTGAGGCCGATCTTGACACCGCTGGTACCAGTCATCGGCAAGTCCACTCAGCTCCACGTCCTCCTGTACCACATCACTCCATCTCTTCTCCAGCCCGTGCCGCGCCCGTCTAGCCCCCTCGATCCGGCCGAACAAAAGCTGTTTAGGCATGCGGTGGCTGGGCATGCGGGCTACATGACCCAGCCAACGCAGCCTTGCCTGCCGGAGGAGCTCACTGATGGGACTTTGCCCAGATCTTTCAAGGATTTGTGAGCTCCTCACACAATCCAGCCTGGTTAAACCCAGGATGGATCGTAGGCAGGCCAGCCTAAATGTTTCCAACCGGCGAAGATGCTCCACCAGGGGGGTCCACGTCTCGCAAGCGTAGAGAAGGGAGGGAATGACCGTGGCCGAGAAGACCTGAAGCTTCGTGCGGAGCGACAGACCAGGTAGCTTCCACACAGCGTTACGCAACCGATGAAAAGATATTGCCGCTCGACTGATTCGGAGTGAGACCTCTGCTGATAGACTGGAGCCGGTCATAAGCACACTGCCCAGGTATGGGAAACTCTCCACTCTCTCCACAACTGCCCCATCACCAATTGGGAGTTGTGGGGGTGGAGTGTCCGATGGTACAAAATACCCAGGCAGGTGCTTAGTTTTGGTGGGGCTGATGGTAAGGCCCCACCTCTTAGTGGCACGCTCCAGTCTCAGCAGCAGCGTCTCCAACTCCTCCTCTGAGTGAGCAGCTATTACCAAATCATCGGCATACATAACGTGGTTGACCAATAGGGAGCCATCCCTTGATCGCACCCGGGCGTCGATCAGCCTCCCATTATATCTGTACCAAATGGAAATTCCCCCGGTACAGCTATTGAAGGCTTCACGAACTACGCGGTCAAAATAGATGTTAAATAATGTGGGAGCCAGAGGACATCCCTGTCGCACCCCAAGGTGTACAGGGAAAGGCTCCGACTCCCGGCCACGTAGTTTTACCCGGGCCCGCTCACCATCATGAAGGTCCTTAATGATCGTGAGCAGAGGGTCAGGGACTCCGAAAGCACGAAGAACAACCCAGAGCCCAGGCCTACTGATGGTATCATAGGCCTTGACCAGGTCAATAAAGCAGAGATGTAGGTCTTTTTGGAATTCCCTACACCTCTGCTGTAGCAGACGGACAGAAAATATGGCATCTGTGCAGGACCGCCCTTTCCTCTCGTGACACACACACAGGTGAGACACACACACAGGTGAGACACACACACAGTGACACACACACACACAGTGACACACACACACACAGGTGAGGCTCAGGTGAGACACCGCCACTTATCAAGAGCGGTTCCCATGCCAGGAGGCCTCCCCCGTGAGGGGTGCGGCAGTGACCGGCCGCGTGGCTTCCTCTCCGCGAGGCGAGGGCGAGAACTCGGCCCACCAGGAGAGGAGTCTCATTCGCAAGGGTGGCCTGGCATCACCACAACGATAGCGGCAAAAGGGCCATCGCCCGAAACGTCGGATATTGTAAAAACGGTTTCCTTTCAAGACCACACACAGTGTTGCGGTGTCGTCGTTGTTACTGCCGGACGTTTTTGAGCGGCTGTTAAAGCCATAAACTAAACCATAAACTTTGTTTATGTCATCAGGTAAGGCCCACTGAGCTGTCTAGATCTTTTTTAGAAGTGACCAGGCCACAAATGATTGCTCAGCGGCTTATCGTCATCATCATCATCGCGTGGAAATGTACAGCAGCCAGATGCTCTCAAGGCGTGAGTCTAAATGTCGAGGGTGAGAAGAGGAGGAGTCGGAGAAAAAGTCCACCTGACCACGAGGAGAGAGAGAGAGAGACCGCAAACTCCAAATATACAGCAGCAGCAGGCGTCAGGGTCGGGATCGAACCCACGACCTCCTGCATACCAGGCGAGGTAGTTAACATCTCTTAGCCACCGTGATGATGATGATGAGAGAGACACGCAAACTCAAAATATTCAGCAGCAGGCATCAGAGTCGGGATCGAACCCACAAACTCCTGTGTACCAGGCGAGGTAGTTAACATCTCCTAGCCACCGTGATGATGATGATGAGAGAGAGAGACACCGCAAACTCCAAATATTCAGCAGCAGGCGTCAGGGTCGGGATCGAACCCACAAACTCCTGTGTACCAGGCGAGGTAGTTAACATCTCCTAGCCACCGTGATGATGATGATGAGAGAGACACGCAAACTCCAAATATTCAGCAGCAGGCGTCAGGGTCGGGATCGAACCCACAACCTCCTGTGTACCAGGCGAGGTAGTTAACATCTCCTAGCCACCGTGATGATGATGATGAGAGAGACACGCAAACTCCAAATATACAGCAGGCGTCAGGGTCGGGATCGAACCCACGACCTCCTGCATACCAGGCGAGGTAGTTAACATCTCCTAGTCACCGTGATGATGATGATGATGAGAGAGAGACACGCAAACTCCAAATATTCAGCAGCAGGCGTCAGGGTCGGGATCGAACCCACAACCTCCTGTGTACCAGGCGAGGTAGTTAACATCTCCTAGCCACCATACCACAGACCACAGGAAATACACTCAGCAAATACAGACTCCTACAGAGCCGTGTGCGTGGCTGTGTGTGTATACACAGATTGTCTGGGTGTGTACACAGAGACAAAGATCCCCCGGATAGCCTAGCGCTCACTGTTGGGGCAAGTGCTGTTAGCGAGCACCTATTAAGGTCTGCACAGCACACTAGAGGGTGGGTGGCCAGCACCACGCCCAGCCGCCTTTGTCTCCCCGGTGGCGACATGTGCGCACAACGCATTACACACCACATGCAACACACACACACATCACGTACAGAACACACGTGACATGGTGGACTTCTTTCGCACCGTACGTAGCCAACCGTGCTACCACAACGTACTGTACAACACTTGAACATGACACACTCCTACAGCCTCACACACACACACATCCAACCGTACAGACTCCACTATTTCCCCACATGCACACCCATATTATATAAACACAAGACAGAGATCCCCCGTGTAGCCATAACAGACTGTTGGGGCAAGTGCTGTTAGCGAGTTGCAGCACCTATGAAGGCCGGGCATTGTGGCACACGAGGGAGTGGGTGGCCAACACCACGCCCGGCCGCCTTTGTCTCCCTAGTGCCGATGTTTACACACCGCACCAGGTACTCATTTGAGGCTGAGTCGACCTAGGGGAGGCCCAGATCAGATAATCGTTACCACCAAGACACACACACACCAACACACACACACAAACACACATACACACCCCCCAGACATACACAGCTTACAGCACACACTCCAGTCACCACACACCCAACCTAACACACACATACACACCCCAGTCACACACTCAAGACACACACACACACCCCAATCACACAATCAAGACACACACACCAACACATACATACATACACACCCCAATCACACACTCAAGACACACACACACACCAAACACACACACATACACATCCCAATCACACACTCAAGACACACACACACCAATCACACACACATACACACCACAACCACAAACTCAAGACACACACACACCAACACACACACCAACACACACGCACACCAACACACACGCACACCAACACATACTACCCACACACCCCAATCAAACACTCAAGACACACACACCAACACACACACATACACACACCCACACACCCACACACACATACACCCCAATGACACACTCAAGACACGCATACCAACACTATACAAAGATCCCCCATGTAGCCTCTAACAGACTGTTGGGACAAGTGCTGTTAGCGAGCACCTATGAAGGCCGGCACGGCACACGAGGGGGTGGGTGGCCAGCACCACACCCGACCGCCTTTGTCTCCCCAGTGACGATGATTACACACCGCGCTAGGTACTGACTTTGAGGCTGAGTCGACCTAGGGGAGGCTCAGGACCGGTTCGGACAATCGTCACTGATGTTAGCCGTGAGCGGAAATCGAACTCAGGTCGCCGGGTTCGTAGCGCAGCACGCGAACTGCTACACCACCCAGACACACACTCACACAGACACACACACCCCGAAACACACACAGACACACACTCACACAGACACACACACCCCGAAACACACACAGACACACACTCACACAGATACACACTCACACACCCCGACACACACCCAGACACACACTCACGCAGACACACACACCAACACACTCACACAGACACACACTCACACACCCCGACACTCACACAGACACACACTCACACACCCCGACACACACACACACTCACACACCAACACACTCGAACAGATACACACACACACAGAAACACACTCACACACCCCGACACACACTCACACGCCCCGACACATACACACAGATACACACAGATACACACACTAACACCCCGACACACCAACACACTCACAGTCACACTCACATAAATACACACACACCCCGACACACACACACCCCGACACACACTCACACACCCCTACATACCAACACACTCGCACACCCCGACACACACTCACACACCCCGACACACCAACACACTGACAGTCACACTCACATAAATACACACACACCCCGACACACACACCCCGACACACAAACCCCGACACACACACACACCCCGACACACACACACACCCCGACACACCAACACACTCACAGTCACACTCACATAAATACACACACACCCCGACACACACACCCCGACACACACTCGCACACCCCGACACACACTCACACACCCCGACACACCAACACACTCACAGTCACACTCACATAAATACACACACACTCACACACCCCGACACACCAACTTCTACACACATCTAACACATGCATACTGTACATACACTCACACAACCCCACCCAGACACACACCCACCCACACTCACATTCCAACACACGAAGGACACATACACACACCCCGACACACACACACGCACACCCCGACACACACACCCCGACTCGCACACAATCACTCACCCCCTCTCCCAACTCGCACGCCGCTTCCACTTAGCATCAAGGGGGAGAGGAGCTCGCAAACTCTGAACACTCGGCAGAGTCCTTCACGATCCACTCCTCCCTCCGGCTTCCTCCTCTCCACGAAACATCCCCCCACATCCCCCCCCACACATCCCCCCCACATCCCTCACCCCCCCCACATCCCCCCCCCCCCCACGTCCGCCCCTACCTCTCCCCCCCCCTGCCCGCTGCTCTCTCCCCTATGCCCTAATATGGCGCTATCGGGCAGCCTTCTTCATCAGCCGTTTCCCGTCTCGCGCTTATTCCATTTGGCGTGGGGCTGTTCCCTTCACCGCCTGCCTGGCTCGCCACGGCTGAGGTGGGGTGCGGGGGGGCGGCTTCCGTAAGAACAGTTACGGGCAGTGCCCGACTCACGAACAGCCGAACATACGAACACCTGGGCTTACGAACACCCATACATACGAACACCCAACATACGAACACCCGGGCTTACGAACACTCGTACATACGAACACCCAACATACGAACACCCGGGCTTACAAACACCCGGGCTTACGAACACTCGTACATACGAACACCCAACATACGAACACCTGGGCTTACGAACACTCGTACATACGAACACCCAACATACGAACACCCGGGCTTACAGACACGCGCGCTTACGAACATCCGACACACGAACACTCGTACATACGAACGCCCAACATACGAACACCCGGGCTTATGAACACTCTTACATACGAACACTCGTACATACGAACACCCAACATACGAACACGTGCACTTACGAATACCCGTACATACGAACACCCAACATACAAACACCCAACATACGAACACCCGGGCTTACGAATACTCGCACATACGAACACTCGTACATACGAACACCCGACATACAAACACTCGTACATACGAACACCCGACTTACGAACACCCAACATACGAACACCCAACATACGAACACCCACACTTACGAACACACGTACTTACGAACCAGCTTCCATGCCCCCAACAGCCTATTAGTAAATGCTACTTAAAATGTATTTATATTCTTTTTATGCGGAGTGTCTGCTGCTCATGTGCCCTGTACAGCGCTATGAGATCCTTGATTAAAGGCGACATATACATGTAGGTATTGCTAGTATACTGGGGATCGTTGTCGTTGGGGTGTGTGTGTTTGTCTTTGTGTGTGTGCATGCGCGTGTGGTACCGTGTGTGTGGCTGTGCGTGCGCGTGTGTGTGCGCGCGTGTGTGTGTGCACGTGTTTGTGTGTATGTGTGTGTATGTGTGTGTGCGGCTGTGTGTGTGCGGCTGTGCGTGCGCGGCTGTGCGTGCGTGTGGCTGTGCGTGTGTGTGGTTGTGTGTGTGTGTGGCTGTGTGTGTGTGGTTGTGTGTGTGTGTGTGGCTGTGTGTGTGTGTGCACGCGTGCTACCGTGCGTGTTTGCAATTGTGGCGTCTCAATTCCCGCTCACGGCCAACGCCGGTGACGATTATCTGAACCCGTCCCGGGCATCCCCTAGGTCGACTCTGCCTCAAATTAGTACCTGGTGCGGTGTGTGAACATCGCCACTGGGGAGACAAAGGCGGCCGGGCGTGGTGCTGGCCACCCACCCCTTCGTGTGCCGTGCCGACCTTCATAGGTGCTCGCTAACAGCACTTGCCCCGACAGTCTGTTCAGGCTACACGGGGGATCTTTGTCTTTGTGTCTCATTATCCCTTTTCCGACAAGCAAGCCAGCATCAGGACTCAAGGTAGGTGTTTAAGAGTGTTACACGCAAATCTACAACACTTCTTCTTAACTATGAGTTTACCAACGTTTCCACGTTTGTTGAACCGCATCGCATTTCATTTACGCTCAGCGTATGGGCATTTAAATACAGCCCATTGGCGTGTTCCGACTTACGGACCGTTCGACTTACGAACGGTTCTCAGGAAATAATTCGGTAAGGAAGCTGAGATCTGCCCGTGCTTGTCTCAGCGGCAGGCATTGCTCGTGTTTGACCAGCCAGGGAGGGGACTCGGGTGAGGGTCTCATTGAGCAGAGGGCGTCACGTGGAGTCCAATATACACCCAGAGCAGAGACAGACAGACAGACATCACAGCAGAGACAGACAGACAGACATCGCAGCAGAGACAGACAGACAGACATCGCAGCAGAGACAGACAGACAGACATCACAGCAGAGACAGCCAGACAGATATCGCAGCAGAGACAGACAGACAGACATCACAGCAGAGACAGACAGACAGACATCGCAGCAGAGACAGACAGACAGACATCGCAGCAGAGACAGACAGACAGACATCACAGCAGAGACAGCCAGACAGACATCACAGCAGAGACAGACAGACAGACATCGCAGCAGAGACAGACAGACAGACATCGCAGCAGAGACAGACAGACAGACATCGCAGCAGAGACAGACAGACAGACATCGCAGCAGAGACAGACAGACAGACATCGCAGCAGAGACAGACAGACAGACATCGCAGCAGAGACAGACAGACAGACATCACAGCAGAGACAGACAGACAGACATCGCAGCAGAGACAGACAGACAGACATCGCAGCAGAGACAGACAGACAGACATCACAGCAGAGACAGACAGACAGACATCGCAGCAGAGACAGACAGACAGACATCGCAGCAGAGACAGACAGACAGACATCACAGCAGAGACAGACAGACAGACATCGCAGCAGAGACAGACAGACAGACATCGCAGCAGAGACAGACAGACAGACATCACAGCAGAGACAGCCAGACAGATATCGCAGCAGAGACAGACAGACAGACATCACAGCAGAGACAGACAGACAGACATCGCAGCAGAGACAGACAGACAGACATCGCAGCAGAGACAGACAGACATCACAGCAGAGACAGCCAGACAGACATCGCAGCAGAGACAGACAGACATCGCAGCAGAGACAGACAGACAGACATCGCAGCAGAGACAGACAGACAGACATCACAGCAGAGACAGCCAGACAGATATCGCAGCAGAGACAGACAGACAGACATCACAGCAGAGACAGACAGACAGACATCGCAGCAGAGACAGACAGACAGACATCGTAGCAGAGACAGACAGACAGACATCACAGCAGAGACAGCCAGACAGACATCGCAGCAGAGACAGACAGACATCGCAGCAGAGACAGACAGACAGACATCGCAGCAGAGACAGACAGACAGACATCGCAGCAGAGACAGACAGACATCACAGCAGAGACAGACAGACAGACATCGCAGCAGAGACAGACAGACATCGCAGCAGAGACAGACAGACAGACATCGCAGCAGAGACAGACAGACAGACATCGCAGCAGAGACAGACAGACAGACATCACAGCAGAGACAGACAGACAGACATCACAGCAGAGACAGACAGACAGACAGCACAGCAGAGACAGACAGACAGACATCACAGCGGAGACAGACAGACAGACATCGCAGCAGAGACAGACAGACAGACATCGCAGCAGAGACAGACAGACAGACATCACAGCAGAGACAGACAGACATCACAGCGGAGACAGACAGACAGACATCGCAGCAGAAACAACCGCTTTGCGGGAGGAATTGAGCAATGCAACACAGACATAAATTAATGTTGGATTGAAAACATATATAATGAATCAATGTTCTGTAGCGAAACTTGGCCCGGACAAATTGCTGCTGAACTCGGGGGGTGGGCAGTGAGCGAGTGCCGCCCGCCTCGTCAACACGGACTGGGATTGCGAAGCGCTTCCACCGGTCAAAGTTAATTTATTAGGTATAGCCCTATGAGCCATTCGGCTCTTGAATCGGGTGCAACCGCAACAAACAGAAAACAAAAACATGAACAAGAGAACATCTTAAAGTGACTATGTGACTAAGTGCAAACAGAAAATCCAAGAAAAGACAGCAAAATATTGCAGAAATAAATCACCGTACACCAACGCTGTGTGCAAATATCCCAGTGGGATGCAAGTCAAACAACAACAACCACAAGACAACTTAGATTAAGGCCATCAGTCTAACTCTGTACTACAACAAACAAACATGGCCAAAACAAAAAACTTTTCGAAAATCACCAAAATAAAGCCATAAAAGCAATGAAACAGTGCAGGTCATAGGAACTGTGACCGAATTTTCACAAAAAACGACGTAAACAACATGTACCACCAAACTCTGCAGCCATAGCTGGCTGCATGAGTCACTCCACAACAGCAGGAGCATCAGTCGGAGTATCATAGCGGTCGTTATTACACTTCTACTGCAGCCTCGAAACCCCCCTTTGGGGCCGTCCATAAATGACGTCACGCACCTAGGGGGGGGGGGGCGGGGTCAGACATTTGTGACGATGTGTAACGAAGGGGGGTGTTTGTGGAAATGTGACGTCACATCAAAATGCGCAACTTTAAATAAATATAGACAACACGTTCTACTTAATTAAATAGACTTTTTGATAAATGTTTTCTCCTACAACATCAGAGTGCAGCGCCACATTAAATACGCACTACGATGACAATTGTTTAAAGCGATTTGAAGCATGTTAAAACAAAATTGGGAGGGGGGGGGGCAGAGCTTTGTGACGTCATATTTGAGGGGGGGGGGTCTGACTTTTTGTGACGCTGTGTGACGAGGGGGGGGGGGGTGAAAAATCGTCCAAAAAATCGCGTGACGTCATTTATGGACGGCCCCTTTTTCGCTTTTGTAAACAACGACAAATATGTCGTTAATACCAACGACGACATCGGGGTTGATGAAACAAAGTTGTAACTTACGTGCCCGTGCTGAATTTGTTGCGTTTCGACGATTCACATTCGAAACTAAAATCTGTCCGTGTCTCGCACCTCCCCCCCCCCACCAGCCCCCTACCCAATACAAAGGGCATCTCGCACCCCCAGGAGGTGAAAATTCCTGTGTCAAGCCACGCGGCTTAACCCCGTATTGTTGTGCAGGGAAAGTGAGTTTTCAGGTCCACATGGCGTTCAGATGCACCACCACCTGTGCCCCCTGCTGTGCCAACTCGCTGTGCTTTAGCCACCCGGCGCTCCGCTCGTTGTTGTGAGCGTCGCTCCTCTGTCCTCCGTTGTTGCTGGAGGGCGACTGCCTCCAACTGCCCAGTAGCAGCAGCAGCGTCCTTCACGAGGCTCCTCCACAGATGCCGACATTGACACCGGTGTTACCAGTCGTCGGCAAGTCCACTCAGCTCCACATCCTGCCGTACCGCATGAGTCCACACTCTTCTCCGGCCCATGTCGTGTCCGTTTAGCCCCCTCTATCCAGCCGCACAGAAGCTGCTAAGGCATGCGGTGGCTGGGCATGCGGGCTACATGACCCAGCCAACGCAGCCTTGCCTGCCGGAGGAGCTCACTGATCGGAAATCTGTCCAGATTTGTCAAGGATTTGTGAGCTGCTCACACAATCCAGCCTGGTTAAACCCAGGATGCATCGTAGGCAGGCCAGCCTGAATGTCTCTAACTGGCGCAGCTGTTACATTAGAGGGGTCCACGTTTCGCAAGCGTCGAGAAGGGTTTGGTATGACCATGGCCGAGATGACCCAAAGCGTCGCGTGGAGCGAGAGACCAGGCAGCTTCCACACAGCATTACGAAGCCGACTCTTGGCCCACCCTGATTAATACGCCCTATAATAATTCAAATGTATAATTCAGCATTCCATCGTAGGGTCCCAATACGCAGTGCACGAAACTCAGGAAACAAAAGCAGAACCAGGGGCAACCGAATCGATTAAAGAGGGAAGGCCACTTTAAAGAGATGGGGGTTTCAAAGCAGACTTGAATCTATCTACCGACTCCGATTGCCCTGGTTTCAAGTGGCGAGGCGTTCCGTAGCGTGGGTGCCACGCTCACAAAAGCACCGATCACCAAAAGAGCGCAGCCTAGGCCTGGGAGTGCTGAGCAGTTGGAGATCAGATTCATCTTAAGGACGTTGATGGAATCTATCAATGTATTAGCTCATGCAAGTAATGTGGGTGAGTCATTTTAAAGCCTCATAGGTTAATAGCATTATCTTAAAACCCACCCGGAATTTGGCCGACAGAGGACCTGGTGTAATGTGCTCACGCTATGGTGTGAGTGGTGTAAACACTCGAGCAGCTGCATTCTTTAAGATGTTTCTTGTTCGTGTTTTTGTTTTTTGTTTGTTGCGGTTGCACCCGATTCAAGAGCCGAATGGCTCACAGGGCTCTACCTAATCAATGAACTTGAACTTGACAAGCTGGAGTCTGCCCAGCGCTTTGCTCGGTATCCCAGCCAGTGAGGCGTTGCAGTAATCGACTCGGGATGACACACACGCATGGACCAGGCTGTCCAAGTCAGCAGGCGACAGGAAGCGATGCATTCTGGCGATATTTCTTAGGTGGAAAGGGGACATTTTAACCGCCTTAGGGGCCGTCCATAAATGACGTCACGCAACTAGGGGGGAAGGGGGGGCAGACATTTGTGACGATGTGTGACGAGGGGGGGGGGGGTTGAGAAATGTGACGTCGCATCAAAATGCGCAACTTTAAATAAATATAGACAACACGTTTTACTTAATGAAATAGACTTTTTGATAAATGTTTTCTCCTACAACATCAGAGTGCAGCGCCACATTAAATACGCACTACAATGACAATAGTTTAAAGCGATTTGAAGCATGTTTTATAGGGGGGGGGGGGGGGCAGAGCTTTGTGACGTCATATTTGAGGGGGGGGGGGTCTGACTTTTTGTGACGCCGTGTGACGAGGGGGGGGGGGGGTCAAAAATCGTCCAAAATCGCGTGACGTCATTTACGGACGGTCCCCTAAGCCGAGATGTACCCACGTGGAACCCGATGGCGCCATGTGGATGCTAAAAAGTGATGGGCCAAGCACCGATCCCTGTGGAACACCACAGAGAACCGGTCGAATTATTGTGTACTCACTTTTGGGCCACCCTGTATAATAACCCGGCCGCCTTTGTCTCCCCAGTGGTGATGTTAACACACCGCACCAGGTATTCATTGTCCAGGCTGAGTCGACCTAGGGGAGGCCCAGGTCCGGTTCATATAATCGTCACTGGTCTTGGCCACGAGCGGGAATCGAACTCGGGTCGCCGGGTTCGTAGCGCTGCGCACGAACCGCGACACCACCGCTACGCACACAAAGACACAAAAAAGACAAAGATCTCCCGTATAGCCTTAACAGACTGTGGGGGCAAGTGCTGTTAGCGAGCACCTATGAAGGCCGGCACGGCACACGAGGGGGTGGGTGGCCAGCACCACGCCCGGCCGCCTTTGTCTCCCCAAGTGGCGATGTTTACACACCACACCAGGTACTTATTTGAGGCTGAGGCGACCTAGGGGGAGGCCCAGGACCACGCGCACGCACGCACGGTGCTGAGAAGGCGCCAACGTTGGGCTCGGGATGAATCACGTGAGCGGCACGAAAGTCGTGAAAAAACAATGGACTTCACTCTGTCCGGCAATCGTACAAACAGGGCGTGTTACGATGTTCAAACACCACAGAGACACCTATTCAGAGGCATCACGTCTGCAATAATCCCACGTGCTTATCGGGGCCGTCCATAAATGACGTCACGCACCTAGGGGGGGGGGGTCAGACAATTGTGACGATGTGTGACGAGGGGGGGGGGGGTTGAGAAATGTGACGTCACATAAAAATGCGCAACTTTAAATAAATATAGACAACACGTTCTACTTAATTAAATAGACTTTTTAATAAATGTTTTCTCCTACAACATCAGAGTGCAGCGCCACATTAAATACGCACTACAATGACAATAGTGACAATAAAGCGATTTGAAGCATGTTTTATTTTCAAAATGGAAACATGTTTTTGGGGGGGAAGGGGGCAGAGCTTTGTGACGTCATATTTGAGGGGGGGTCTGACTTTTTGTGACGCCGTGTGACGAGGGGGGGGGGGGTTCAAAAATCGTCCAAAATCGCGTGACGTAATTTACGGACGGCCCCCATCCATTGAGGAGGTAGCAAAAATCTGTCAAAACGTGACCCCTCCCCCCGTCCCTGTACCCACGCGGACTTTTTACACCCCCCCCCCCACCTGCGTACGTTCGCCTGACGCACCCCCCCCCCCCCGAATCCTATAGAACGGCCGATATTTAATCCACGCCGAAACGATCAAGGATTACTAATATTGACGTGTTTAAGCAAATAGATAGTCCACCGCCGGACTATCTAACGCAGTTGAAGGCCAATGTGGACAAATTATATTGGTAGGAACCCACTGGTTCCACCAGCCCGCAGGGGATTATTGTGTCCGTCCGTCGTGCAGGGAGGGGCTGGGTGGGGAGGGGAGGGTGGGGAGGGGCTGGGTGGGGAGGGTGGGGCTGGGTGGGGAGGGGCTGGGTGGGGAGAATGGGGTGGGGCTGGGTGGGGGCTGGGTGGAGAGGGGAGGGTGGGGAGGGGCTGGGTGGGTAGGGGCTGGGTGGGTAGGGGGTGGGAGGGGTGGGGCTGGGTGGGGAGGGGCTGGTCACCCCGTGGTGCCCTTATAAAACTCAACGTTTAACCTACTCACGCCGGCTTGTGCCCACCCTCACAGTCGGCCATATTTGCGGAATACACCACGCCGCCGTTGACCCTGGCCATTGACCAAGCAACCCAACGTTCCTACCAGCTCCCTCCGCAGGAATGTGTTTATTGAGGCTTCACCCCCCCCCCCCCCCCCGTTTCCTATGCGTATGCACATTGTGAGTAGACCCGCCATACGCAAGCGAACGCATTTGGGTTAACCCCCCCTCCCCCCTCCATGGGTACGAACTAAATGGATGGCCCCTAACCGTGACACTAACGCAATGCACACACATCGCCTGGGCTACATGAGGTCATGGGTTCGATCCCGACCCTGACGCCTGCTGCTGTATATTTGGAGTTTGCGTGTCTCTCTCTCTCCCCTCGGTGGCGTGGATTTTTCTCCGGGTCCTCCGTCTTCTTAAATCCTTTATATTAAGTTCACTTGCTTGCGTGCTTGCGTGCTTGCGTGCTTGCGTGCTTGCTTGCTTACGACCGTGCAAATCTTTCGGTCGTTTTTTAACCCACTTGCCGTGATCCAATCGAGCTGACATTTTGCACACAGACTCGTTGTGCGTGACAATTAATTTTCGTGAAAAAAAATTCCAAAATTTTACACTGTTTAGGGAATTTTTTTAAATATTTAATTACCAATTGCTTAATGGTGGCAGACAATCATCTGACCCATAGGTGGCAGCCATCTCAAGCCAGAGGACGAGAGGACTCTAGCCGCCACGCATATAAAGGATTTATAGTGAAAAACTTTGTTTTTACGGGTTAATTTTTTTCCCTTCAACATTTAGAATCAACGTCACCACGCGTTTAGAGAGTTCGGCTGCTACTAGAAATTGCCACATGATAATAAGCCACTTCCTGAGCTATAATTTGTAATTGCCAGGTAGCTTCTGAAAAAAAGAGCTAGAAATCAGTGGACCTTACCTGGTAAAATAAAGAATATATAGTTTTACAGCAGACTCTTATCTGATTTGCGGATTAACTGCGCGCACCTGAGATTTTGACATTAATAACTCATGGATTTTCCTTGAAGCCCAAATGAATCATCTAAAAATAGTGAGACAACATTGCTATTCGAGAAAATGTTCATTACGAGTCAGATGCTTAAACCGAATATGTGCTCCGATTAATCCGAAATCCACGTGATCGCGCTCTGCAGTACAGTAGTTGCCAGATGTTTACAACAGTGGGCGGAGTTTGATCGATGTTGATTGACGTGGCTCTGTAATAAAAACAAGATCAAGACGTTCTTTACGACAAATGTTTTGATAATTGTTTTTTTACCCTTTTATCTGGCAACTAAACTGACACCTTTTTTACAAGGAGTCATGTTTACATTGACCACAATACCTGCGGTCGGAATGCAAACAAAAAATACAACTTTGATAATGTATGCACTGTCCTTGAAACTGATTGGTCCACACCCGAGACAGCTTTCTTTAGAGCCTAGTCTCACGTGGTGTTGGACCAGATGACGCCAAAGTGCGCCTTTTGGTGGGGACACATGTTTTGCTTTGATCATTTACAAACTCAATTGTCTTCACTTAAATAATAATTTACACCTATTTTTGTGTTTTTTTTTGGCATAGAGGTCCGCGGACAATCGTTTTTTTTTTATCCGCGATCATCCTCCGCCGTTAGCGCGAATAATCGAGAGCCGGCTGCAGTTTAGAACCTCTGCGGAGCACGCGTCACAGAATCTTTGTTTACAAACAGCGCCGTCCAGGCCTGTCCGTAGGAGGGAGTGGGGGGGGGCACCGCGGGCACCTCCCCCCCCCCCCGAAGTACAGGCGGGGTGTCTCGCTTAACGAGCGAGATACGTTCCGCGAAAAGTTGCTGGTCAAGCGGTCACCGTTTTCCCACCGACTTCGCTCCCGCGTGAGAAGCCGAGCGAGGTTGCAGCAGCAACAACAACATGTGTCGGCTCTTGAACGACTTTGTCATTATAATTCTTAATGTATAAGCAGGCAGAGAGTCCCTGATCTCACGCGAACTCAGTAACGCTTTCATTAATAATCGCGAGCGAGTGACCTCACTCCAAAAGGAGCACCCCCTAGTTAATAATACTGGTAGGAACCAACTGGTTTCACCAGCCCACTAGGGATTATTGTGTCCATCCGTCGTGCATCCAAAAATGGGAGGGGTGGGGCTGGGTGGGGAGGGGCTGGGTGGGGAGGGTGGGAGGGGTGGGGCTGGGTGGGGAGGGTGGGAGGGGTGGGGTGGGTGGGGAGGGGCTGGGTGGGGAGGGGAGGGGAGGGTGGGGAGGGGCTGAGTGGGGAGGGTGGGGCTGGGAGGGGTGGGGCTGGGTGGGGAGGGGCTGGTCACCCCGTGGTGCCTTTATAAAACTCAACGTTTAACCTACTCACGCCGGCTTGTGCCCGCCCTCACAGTCGGCCATATTTGCGGAATGCACCACGCCGCCGTTGACCCTGGCCATTGACCGAGCAACCCAAC
>NC_083818.1:2951122-2999254 GCF_015708825.2 Lethenteron reissneri
GGGGGGGGGGGAGGTGCGAGACACGGACAGATTTTAGTTTCGAATGTGAATCGTCGAAACGCAACAAATTCAGCACGGGCACGTAAGTTACAACTTTGTTTCATCAACCCCGATGTCGTCGTTGGTATTAACGACATATTTGTCGTTGTTTACAAAAGCGAAAAAGGGGCCGTCCATAAATGACGTCACGCGATTTTTTGGACGATTTTTCACCCCCCCCCCCCTCGTCACACAGCGTCACAAAAAGTCAGACCCCCCCCTCAAATATGACGTCACAAAGCTCTGCCCCCCCCCCCTCCCAATTTTGTTTTAACATGCTTCAAATCGCTTTAAACAATTGTCATCGTAGTGCGTATTTAATGTGGCGCTGCACTCTGATGTTGTAGGAGAAAACATTTATCAAAAGTCTATTTAATTAAGTAGAACGTGTTGTCTATATTTATTTAAAGTTGCGCATTTTGATGTGACGTCACATTTCCACAAACACCCCCCTTCGTTACACATCGTCACAAATGTCTGACCCCGCCCCCCCCCCCTAGGTGCGTGACGTCATTTATGGACGGCCCCAAAGGGGGGTTTCGAGGCTGCAGTAGAAGTGTAATAACGACCGCTATGATACTCCGACTGATGCTCCTGCTGTTGTGGAGTGACTCATGCAGCCAGCTATGGCTGCAGAGTTTGGTGGTACATGTTGTTTACGTCGTTTTTTGTGAAAATTCGGTCACAGTTCCTATGACCTGCACTGTTTCATTGCTTTTATGGCTTTATTTTGGTGATTTTCGAAAAGTTTTTTGTTTTGGCCATGTTTGTTTGTTGTAGTACAGAGTTAGACTGATGGCCTTAATCTAAGTTGTCTTGTGGTTGTTGTTGTTTGACTTGCATCCCACTGGGATATTTGCACACAGCGTTGGTGTACGGTGATTTATTTCTGCAATATTTGCTGTCTTTTCTTGGATTTTCTGTTTGCACTTAGTCACATAGTCACTTTAAGATGTTCTCTTGTTCATGTTTTGTTTTCTGTTTGTTGCGGTTGCACCCGATTCAAGAGCCGAATGGCTCATAGGGCTATACCTAATAAATGAACTTTGACCGGTGGAAGCGCTTCGCAATCCCAGTCCGTGTTGACGAGGCGGGCGGCACTCGCTCACTGCCCACCCCCCGAGTTCAGCAGCAATTTGTCCGGGCCAAGTTTCGCTACAGAACATTGATTCATTATATATGTTTTCAATCCAACATTAATTTATGTCTGTGTTGCATTGCTCAATTCCTCCCGCAAAGCGGTTGTTTCTGCTGCGATGTCTGTCTGTCTGTCTCCGCTGTGAGATGTCTGTCTGCTCTGCTGTGATGTCTGTCTGTCTGTCTCTGCTGCGATGTCTGTCTGTCTGTCTCTGCTGCGATGTCTGTCTGTCTGTCTCCGCTGTGATGTCTGTCTGTCTGTCTCTGCTGTGCTGTCTGTCTGTCTGTCTCTGCTGTGATGTCTGTCTGTCTCTGCTGTGATGTCTGTCTGTCTGTCTCTGCTGCGATGTCTGTCTGTCTGTCTCTGCTGCGATGTCTGTCTGTCTGTCTCTGCTGCGATGTCTGTCTGTCTCTGCTGCGATGTCTGTCTGTCTGTCTCTGCTGTGATGTCTGTCTGTCTCTGCTGCGATGTCTGTCTGTCTGTCTCTGCTGCGATGTCTGTCTGTCTGTCTCTGCTGCGATGTCTGTCTGTCTCTGCTGCGATGTCTGTCTGGCTGTCTCTGCTGTGATGTCTGTCTGTCTGTCTCTGCTACGATGTCTGTCTGTCTGTCTCTGCTGCGATGTCTGTCTGTCTGTCTCTGCTGTGATGTCTGTCTGTCTGTCTCTGCTGCGATATCTGTCTGGCTGTCTCTGCTGTGATGTCTGTCTGTCTGTCTCTGCTGCGATGTCTGTCTGTCTGTCTCTGCTGCGATGTCTGTCTGTCTGCTGCGATGTCTGGCTGTCTCTGCTGTGATGTCTGTCTGTCTGTCTCTGCTGCGATGTCTGTCTGTCTGTCTCTGCTGCGATGTCTGTCTGTCTGTCTCTGCTGTGATGTCTGTCTGTCTGTCTCTGCTGCGATATCTGTCTGGCTGTCTCTGCTGTGATGTCTGTCTGTCTGTCTCTGCTGCGATGTCTGTCTGTCTGTCTCTGCTGCGATGTCTGTCTGTCTGTCTCTGCTGTGATGTCTGTCTGTCTGTCTCTGCTGCGATGTCTGTCTGTCTGTCTCTGCTGCGATGTCTGTCTGTCTGTCTCTGCTGTGATGTCTGTCTGTCTGTCTCTGCTGCGATGTCGGTCTGTCTGTCTCTGCTGCGATGTCTGTCTGTCTGTCTCTGCTGTGATGTCTGTTCCTTGTTCCTGTCCTCTGCTGCGATTTTCTGTCTGTCTTGTCTCTGCTGCGATGTCTGTCTGTCTGTCTCTGCTGCGATGTCTGTCTGTCTGTCTCTGCTGCGATGTCTGCTGTCTGTCTTCCTGCTGCGATGTCTGTCTGTCTGTCTCTGCTGCGATGTCTGTCTGTCTGTCCTCTGCTGTGATGTCTGTCTGGCTGTCTCTGCTGTGATGTCTGTCTGTACTGTCTCTGCTGCGATGGTCCTGTCTGTCTGTCTCTGCTGCGATGTCTGTCTGTCTGTCTCTGCTGTGATGTCTGTCTGTCTGTCTCTGCTGCGATAATCTGTCTGGCTGTCCTCTGCTGTGATGTCTGTCTGTCTGTCTCTGCTGCGAGTCTGTCTGTCTGTCTCTGCTGCGATGTCTGTCTGTCCTGTCTCTGCTGTGATGTCTGTCTGTCTGTCTCTGCTCTGGGTGTATATTGGACTCCACGTGACGCCCTCTGCTCAATGAGACCCTCACCCGAGTCCCCTCCCTGGCTGGTCAAACACGAGCAATGCCTGCCGCTGAGACAAGCACGGGCAGATCTCAGCTTCCTTACCGAATTATTTCCTGAGAACCGTTCGTAAGTCGAACGGTCCGTAAGTCGGAACACGCCAATGGGCTGTATTTAAATGCCCATACGCTGAGCGTAAATGAAATGCGATGCGGTTCAACAAACGTGGAAACGTTGGTAAACTCATAGTTAAGAAGAAGTGTTGTAGATTTGCGTGTAACACTCTTAAACACCTACCTTGAGTCCTGATGCTGGCTTGCTTGTCGGAAAAGGGATAATGAGACACAAAGACAAAGATCCCCCGTGTAGCCTGAACAGACTGTCGGGGCAAGTGCTGTTAGCGAGCACCTATGAAGGTCGGCACGGCACACGAAGGGGTGGGTGGCCAGCACCACGCCCGGCCGCCTTTGTCTCCCCAGTGGCGATGTTCACACACCGCACCAGGTACTAATTTGAGGCAGAGTCGACCTAGGGGATGCCCGGGACGGGTTCAGATAATCGTCACCGGCGTTGGCCGTGAGCGGGAATTGAGACGCCACAATTGCAAACACGCACGGTAGCACGCGTGCACACACACACACAGCCACACACACACACACAACCACACACACACACAGCCACACACACACACAACCACACACACGCACAGCCACACGCACGCACAGCCGCGCACGCACAGCCGCACACACACAGCCGCACACACACATACACACACATACACACAAACACGTGCACACACACACGCGCGCACACACACGCGCACGCACAGCCACACACACGGTACCACACGCGCATGCACACACACAAAGACAAACACACACACCCCAACGACAACGATCCCCAGTATACTAGCAATACCTACATGTATATGTCGCCTTTAATCAAGGATCTCATAGCGCTGTACAGGGCACATGAGCAGCAGACACTCCGCATAAAAAGAATATAAATACATTTTAAGTAGCATTTACTAATAGGCTGTTGGGGGCATGGAAGCTGGTTCGTAAGTACGTGTGTTCGTAAGTGTGGGTGTTCGTATGTTGGGTGTTCGTATGTTGGGTGTTCGTAAGTCGGGTGTTCGTATGTACGAGTGTTTGTATGTCGGGTGTTCGTATGTACGAGTGTTCGTATGTGCGAGTATTCGTAAGCCCGGGTGTTCGTATGTTGGGTGTTTGTATGTTGGGTGTTCGTATGTACGAGTGTTCGTATGTAAGAGTGTTCATAAGCCCGGGTGTTCGTATGTTGGGCGTTCGTATGTACGAGTGTTCGTGTGTCGGATGTTCGTAAGCGCGCGTGTCTGTAAGCCCGGGTGTTCGTATGTTGGGTGTTCGTATGTACGAGTGTTCGTAAGCCCAGGTGTTCGTATGTTGGGTGTTCGTATGTACGAGTGTTCGTAAGCCCGGGTGTTTGTAAGCCCGGGTGTTCGTATGTTGGGTGTTCGTATGTACGAGTGTTCGTAAGCCCGGGTGTTCGTATGTTGGGTGTTCGTATGTATGGGTGTTCGTAAGCCCAGGTGTTCGTATGTTCGGCTGTTCGTGAGTCGGGCACTGCCCGTAACTGTTCTTACGGAAGCCGCCCCCCCGCACCCCACCTCAGCCGTGGCGAGCCAGGCAGGCGGTGAAGGGAACAGCCCCACGCCAAATGGAATAAGCGCGAGACGGGAAACGGCTGATGAAGAAGGCTGCCCGATAGCGCCATATTAGGGCATAGGGGAGAGAGCAGCGGGCAGGGGGGGGGAGAGGTAGGGGCGGACGTGGGGGGGGGATGTGGGGGGGGTGAGGGATGTGGGGGGGATGTGTGGGGGGGGATGTGGGGGGATGTTTCGTGGAGAGGAGGAAGCCGGAGGGAGGAGTGGATCGTGAAGGACTCTGCCGAGTGTTCAGAGTTTGCGAGCTCCTCTCCCCCTTGATGCTAAGTGGAAGCGGCGTGCGAGTTGGGAGAGGGGGTGAGTGATTGTGTGCGAGTCGGGGTGTGTGTGTCGGGGTGTGCGTGTGTGTGTGTCGGGGTGTGTGTATGTGTCCTTCGTGTGTTGGAATGTGAGTGTGGGTGGGTGTGTGTCTGGGTGGGGTTGTGTGAGTGTATGTACAGTATGCATGTGTTAGATGTGTGTAGAAGTTGGTGTGTCGGGGTGTGTGAGTGTGTGTGTGTATTTATGTGAGTGTGACTGTGAGTGTGTTGGTGTGTCGGGGTGTGTGAGTGTGTGTCGGGGTGTGCGAGTGTGTGTCGGGGTGTGTGTGTCGGGGTGTGTGTGTATTTATGTGAGTGTGACTGTGAGTGTGTTGGTGTGTCGGGGTGTGTGTGTGTGTCGGGGTGTGTGTGTGTGTCGGGGTTTGTGTGTCGGGGTGTGTGTGTCGGGGTGTGTGTGTATTTATGTGAGTGTGACTGTCAGTGTGTTGGTGTGTCGGGGTGTGTGAGTGTGTGTCGGGGTGTGCGAGTGTGTTGGTATGTAGGGGTGTGTGAGTGTGTGTCGGGGTGTGTGTGTGTCGGGGTGTGTGTGTATTTATGTGAGTGTGACTGTGAGTGTGTTGGTGTGTCGGGGTGTTAGTGTGTGTATCTGTGTGTATCTGTGTGTATGTGTCGGGGCGTGTGAGTGTGTGTCGGGGTGTGTGAGTGTGTTTCTGTGTGTGTGTGTATCTGTTCGAGTGTGTTGGTGTGTGAGTGTGTGTGTGTGTCGGGGTGTGTGAGTGTGTGTCTGTGTGAGTGTCGGGGTGTGTGAGTGTGTGTCTGTGTGAGTGTGTTGGTGTGTGTGTCTGCGTGAGTGTGTGTCTGGGTGTGTGTCGGGGTGTGTGAGTGTGTATCTGTGTGAGTGTGTGTCTGTGTGTGTTTCGGGGTGTGTGTGTCTGTGTGAGTGTGTGTCTGTGTGTGTTTCGGGGTGTGTGTGTCTGTGTGAGTGTGTGTCTGGGTGGTGTAGCAGTTCGCGTGCTGCGCTACGAACCCGGCGACCTGAGTTCGATTTCCGCTCACGGCTAACATCAGTGACGATTGTCCGAACCGGTCCTGAGCCTCCCCTAGGTCGACTCAGCCTCAAAGTCAGTACCTAGCGCGGTGTGTAATCATCGTCACTGGGGAGACAAAGGCGGTCGGGTGTGGTGCTGGCCACCCACCCCCTCGTGTGCCGTGCCGGCCTTCATAGGTGCTCGCTAACAGCACTTGTCCCAACAGTCTGTTAGAGGCTACATGGGGGATCTTTGTATAGTGTTGGTATGCGTGTCTTGAGTGTGTCATTGGGGTGTATGTGTGTGTGGGTGTGTGGGTGTGTGTATGTGTGTGTGTTGGTGTGTGTGTCTTGAGTGTTTGATTGGGGTGTGTGGGTAGTATGTGTTGGTGTGCGTGTGTGTTGGTGTGCGTGTGTGTTGGTGTGTGTGTTGGTGTGTGTGTGTCTTGAGTTTGTGGTTGTGGTGTGTATGTGTGTGTGATTGGTGTGTGTGTGTCTTGAGTGTGTGATTGGGATGTGTATGTGTGTGTGTTTGGTGTGTGTGTGTGTCTTGAGTGTGTGATTGGGGTGTGTATGTATGTATGTGTTGGTGTGTGTGTCTTGATTGTGTGATTGGGGTGTGTGTGTGTGTCTTGAGTGTGTGACTGGGGTGTGTATGTGTGTGTTAGGTTGGGTGTGTGGTGACTGGAGTGTGTGCTGTAAGCTGTGTATGTCTGGGGGGTGTGTATGTGTGTGTTTGTGTGTGTGTGTTGGTGTGTGTGTGTCTTGGTGGTAACGATTATCTGATCTGGGCCTCCCCTAGGTCGACTCAGCCTCAAATGAGTACCTGGTGCGGTGTGTAAACATCGGCACTAGGGAGACAAAGGCGGCCGGGCGTGGTGTTGGCCACCCACTCCCTCGTGTGCCACAATGCCCGGCCTTCATAGGTGCTGCAACTCGCTAACAGCACTTGCCCCAACAGTCTGTTATGGCTACACGGGGGATCTCTGTCTTGTGTTTATATAATATGGGTGTGCATGTGGGGAAATAGTGGAGTCTGTACGGTTGGATGTGTGTGTGTGTGAGGCTGTAGGAGTGTGTCATGTTCAAGTGTTGTACAGTACGTTGTGGTAGCACGGTTGGCTACGTACGGTGCGAAAGAAGTCCACCATGTCACGTGTGTTCTGTACGTGATGTGTGTGTGTGTTGCATGTGGTGTGTAATGCGTTGTGCGCACATGTCGCCACCGGGGAGACAAAGGCGGCTGGGCGTGGTGCTGGCCACCCACCCTCTAGTGTGCTGTGCAGACCTTAATAGGTGCTCGCTAACAGCACTTGCCCCAACAGTGAGCGCTAGGCTATCCGGGGGATCTTTGTCTCTGTGTACACACCCAGACAATCTGTGTATACACACACAGCCACGCACACGGCTCTGTAGGAGTCTGTATTTGCTGAGTGTATTTCCTGTGGTCTGTGGTATGGTGGCTAGGAGATGTTAACTACCTCGCCTGGTACACAGGAGGTTGTGGGTTCGATCCCGACCCTGACGCCTGCTGCTGAATATTTGGAGTTTGCGTGTCTCTCTCTCATCATCATCATCATCACGGTGACTAGGAGATGTTAACTACCTCGCCTGGTATGCAGGAGGTCGTGGGTTCGATCCCGACCCTGACGCCTGCTGTATATTTGGAGTTTGCGTGTCTCTCTCATCATCATCATCACGGTGGCTAGGAGATGTTAACTACCTCGCCTGGTACACAGGAGGTTGTGGGTTCGATCCCGACCCTGACGCCTGCTGCTGAATATTTGGAGTTTGCGTGTCTCTCTCATCATCATCATCACGGTGGCTAGGAGATGTTAACTACCTCGCCTGGTACACAGGAGTTTGTGGGTTCGATCCCGACCCTGACGCCTGCTGCTGAATATTTGGAGTTTGCGGTGTCTCTCTCTCTCATCATCATCATCACGGTGGCTAGGAGATGTTAACTACCTCGCCTGGTACACAGGAGTTTGTGGGTTCGATCCCGACTCTGATGCCTGCTGCTGAATATTTTGAGTTTGCGTGTCTCTCTCATCATCATCATCACGGTGGCTAAGAGATGTTAACTACCTCGCCTGGTATGCAGGAGGTCGTGGGTTCGATCCCGACCCTGACGCCTGCTGCTGCTGTATATTTGGAGTTTGCGGTCTCTCTCTCTCTCTCCTCGTGGTCAGGTGGACTTTTTCTCCGACTCCTCCTCTTCTCACCCTCGACATTTAGACTCACGCCTTGAGAGCATCTGGCTGCTGTACATTTCCACGCGATGATGATGATGACGATAAGCCGCTGAGCAATCATTTGTGGCCTGGTCACTTCTAAAAAAGATCTAGACAGCTCAGTGGGCCTTACCTGATGACATAAACAAAGTTTATGGTTTAGTTTATGGCTTTAACAGCCGCTCAAAAACGTCCGGCAGTAACAACGACGACACCGCAACACTGTGTGTGGTCTTGAAAGGAAACCGTTTTTACAATATCCGACGTTTCGGGCGATGGCCCTTTTGCCGCTATCGTTGTGGTGATGCCAGGCCACCCTTGCGAATGAGACTCCTCTCCTGGTGGGCCGAGTTCTCGCCCTCGCCTCGCGGAGAGGAAGCCACGCGGCCGGTCACTGCCGCACCCCTCACGGGGGAGGCCTCCTGGCATGGGAACCGCTCTTGATAAGTGGCGGTGTCTCACCTGAGCCTCACCTGTGTGTGTGTGTGTCACTGTGTGTGTGTGTGTCACTGTGTGTGTGTCTCACCTGTGTGTGTGTCTCACCTGTGTGTGTGTCACGAGAGGAAAGGGCGGTCCTGCACAGATGCCATATTTTCTGTCCGTCTGCTACAGCAGAGGTGTAGGGAATTCCAAAAAGACCTACATCTCTGCTTTATTGACCTGGTCAAGGCCTATGATACCATCAGTAGGCCTGGGCTCTGGGTTGTTCTTCGTGCTTTCGGAGTCCCTGACCCTCTGCTCACGATCATTAAGGACCTTCATGATGGTGAGCGGGCCCGGGTAAAACTACGTGGCCGGGAGTCGGAGCCTTTCCCTGTACACCTTGGGGTGCGACAGGGATGTCCTCTGGCTCCCACATTATTTAACATCTATTTTGACCGCGTAGTTCGTGAAGCCTTCAATAGCTGTACCGGGGGAATTTCCATTTGGTACAGATATAATGGGAGGCTGATCGACGCCCGGGTGCGATCAAGGGATGGCTCCCTATTGGTCAACCACGTTATGTATGCCGATGATTTGGTAATAGCTGCTCACTCAGAGGAGGAGTTGGAGACGCTGCTGCTGAGACTGGAGCGTGCCACTAAGAGGTGGGGCCTTACCATCAGCCCCACCAAAACTAAGCACCTGCCTGGGTATTTTGTACCATCGGACACTCCACCCCCACAACTCCCAATTGGTGATGGGGCAGTTGTGGAGAGAGTGGAGAGTTTCCCATACCTGGGCAGTGTGCTTATGACCGGCTCCAGTCTATCAGCAGAGGTCTCACTCCGAATCAGTCGAGCGGCAATATCTTTTCATCGGTTGCGTAACGCTGTGTGGAAGCTACCTGGTCTGTCGCTCCGCACGAAGCTTCAGGTCTTCTCGGCCACGGTCATTCCCTCCCTTCTCTACGCTTGCGAGACGTGGACCCCCCTGGTGGAGCATCTTCGCCGGTTGGAAACATTTAGGCTGGCCTGCCTACGATCCATCCTGGGTTTAACCAGGCTGGATTGTGTGAGGAGCTCACAAATCCTTGAAAGATCTGGGCAAAGTCCCATCAGTGAGCTCCTCCGGCAGGCAAGGCTGCGTTGGCTGGGTCATGTAGCCCGCATGCCCAGCCACCGCATGCCTAAACAGCTTTTGTTCGGCCGGATCGAGGGGGCTAGACGGGCGCGGCACGGGCTGGAGAAGAGATGGAGTGATGTGGTACAGGAGGACGTGGAGCTGAGTGGACTTGCCGATGACTGGTACCAGCGGTGTCAAGATCGGCCTCAGTGGAGGAGGCTCGTGAAGGACGCTACTGGGCAGTTGGAGGCAGTCGCCCTCCAACAACAACGGAGGGCGGAGGAGCGACGCTCACAACAACGAGCGGAGCGCCGGGTGGCTAAAGCACAGCAAGTTGGCACAGTAGGGGGCACAGGTGGTGCATCAGCCAGTCATCTCGGTCATCTCGGTCAGTCGACCCGTGGCACCTGCTGGGTCTGCCCCGTGACCTCCTGCCAGCGGGCTTTCGACACTTCACGTGGCCTCAAGGTGCACTTGGCCTGGCACAAGCATCGTGGTGACGTCACCGCCACTTAGTGGCGAATGGCGGTTGTTGTTGTTGTTGTTGTTGTGTCTCACCTGTGTGTGTGTGTCACCTGTGTGTGTGTGTCACTGTGTGTCTCACTGTGTGTGTGTCTCACCTGTGTGTGTCTCGCTCTGTGTGTGTGTCACTGTGTGTGTGTCACTGTGTGTGTGTGTCTCACCTGTGTGTGTGTCCTGCACAGATGCCATATGTTCTGTCCGTCTGCTACAGCAGAGGTGTAGGGAATTCCAAAAAGACCTACATCTCTGCTTTATTGACCTGGTCAAGGCCTATGATACCATCAGTAGGACTGGGCTCTGGGTTGTTCTTCGTGCTTTCGGAGTCCCTGACCCTCTGCTCACGATCATTAAGGACCTTCATGATGGTGAGCGGGCCCGGGTAAAACTACGTGGCCGGGAGTCGGAGCCTTTCCCTGTACACCTTGGGGTGCGACAGGGATGTCCTCTGGCTCCCACATTATTTAACATCTATTTTGACCGCGTAGTTCGTGAAGCCTTCAATAGCTGTACCGGAGGAATTTCCATTTGGTACAGATATAATGGGAGGCTGATCGACGCCCGGGTGCGATCAAGGGATGGCTCCCTATTGGTCAACCACGTTATGTATGCCGATGATTTGGTAATAGCTGCTCATTCAGAAGAGGAGTTGGAGACGCTGCTGCTGAGACTGGAGCGTGCCACCAAGAGGTGGGGCCTTACCATCAGCCCCACCAAAACTAAGCACCTGCCTGGGTATTTTGTACCATCGGACACTCCACCCCCACAACTCCCAATTGGTGATGGGGCAGTTGTGGAGAGAGTGGAGAGTTTCCCATACCTGGGCAGTGTGCTTATGACCGGCTCCAGTCTATCAGCAGAGGTCTCACTCCGAATCAGTCGAGCGGCAATATCTTTTCATCGGTTGCGTAACGCTGTGTGGAAGCTACCTGGTCTGTCGCTCCGCACGAAGCTTCAGGTCTTCTCGGCCACGGTCATTCCCTCCCTTCTCTACGCTTGCGAGACGTGGACCCCCCTGGTGGAGCATCTTCGCCGGTTGGAAACATTTAGGCTGGCCTGCCTACGATCCATCCTGGGTTTAACCAGGCTGGATTGTGTGAGGAGCTCACAAATCCTTGAAAGATCTGGGCAAAGTCCCATCAGTGAGCTCCTCCGGCAGGCAAGGCTGCGTTGGCTGGGTCATGTAGCCCGCATGCCCAGCCACCGCATGCCTAAACAGCTTTTGTTCGGCCGGATCGAGGGGGCTAGACGGGCGCGGCACGGGCTGGAGAAGAGATGGAGTGATGTGGTACAGGAGGACGTGGAGCTGAGTGGACTTGCCGATGACTGGTACCAGCGGTGTCAAGATCGGCCTCAGTGGAGGAGGCTCGTGAAGGACGCTACTGGGCAGTTGGAGGCAGTCGCCCTCCAACAACAACGGAGGGCGGAGGAGCGACGCTCACAACAACGAGCGGAGCGCCGGGTGGCTAAAGCACAGCAAGTTGGCACAGTAGGGGGCACAGGTGGTGCATCAGCCAGTCATCTCGGTCATCTCGGTCAGTCGACCCGTGGCACCTGGGTCTGCCCCGTGACCTCCTGCCAGCGGGCTTTCGACACTTCACGTGGCCTCAAGGTGCACTTGGCCTGGCACAAGCATCGTGGTGATGTCACCGCCACTTAGTGGCGAATGGCGGTTGTTGTTGTTGTGTGTCTCACTGTGTGTGTGTCTCACTGTGTGTGTGTGTCTCACCTGTGTGTGTGTGTGTCACTCTGTGTGTGTGTGTCTGTGTGTCACTGTGTGTGTGTGTCTCACTCTGTGTGTGTGTCTCACTGTGTGTGTGTGTCTCACCTGTGTGTGTCTCACTCTGTGTGTGTCTCACTCTGTGTGTGTGTGTCTCACTGTGTGTGTGTGTCTCACTCTGTGTGTGTGTCACCTGTGTGTGTGTGTCTCACTGTGTGTGTGTGTCTCACTCTGTGTGTGTGTCTCACCCTGTGTGTGTGTCTCACTCTGTGTGTGTCTCACTCTGTGTGTGTGTGTCTCACTTTGTGTGTGTGTCACATGTGTGTGTGTCTCACGGTGTGTGTGTGCCACCTGTGTGTGTGTGTCTCACTCTGTGTGTGTCTCACTGTGTGTGTGTGTCTCACTGTGTGTGTGTGTGTGTCTCACTGTGTGTGTGTCACCTGTGTCTCACTGTGTGTGTGTGTCTCACTGTGTGTGTGTCACCTGTGTTTCACTGTATGTGTGTTTCACCTGTGTCTCTGCTGCGTGTGTCTCCCCCACCGTAGACATGTGGGAGTCACGCTCACAGCAGGCGGCCGCAGGCCCGGGCCCTCGCAAGGCCCCTCCGCCAGCCGTGGCCCCCAAGCCCAAGTTCAACCCCCACGCGGGGGGGGCCGCCGGAGCCGGGGGGGGTCCCCGCGCCGCGCAGGGCATGCTGGGAACGGTGGGGCGGCTGCCCCTCTTATCCGGAGACGGTGAGTGAACACCAGTGGCTGCCAAAGGTCACACAGAACCGCATTGCCGTGCGTGTAGAGGATCGTTCGCCCCTCGGGAGAAACGTACGAACGGGAGATCGAACGGCCGGGAGATCGAACGGCCGGGAGATCGAACGAACGGGAGATCGAACGAACGGGAGATTGAACGGCCGGAGATCGAACGAACGGGAGATCGAACGAACGGGAAATCGAGCGAACGGGAGATCGAGCGAACGGGAGATCGAACGAACGGGAGATCGAGCGAACGGGAGATCGAACGAACGGGAGATCGAACGAACGGGAGATCGAACGAATGGGAGATCGAACGAATGGGGGATCGTGCGAACGGGAGATCGAACGAACGGGAGATCGAGCGAACGGGAGATCGAACGAACGGGAGATCGAGCGAACGGGAGATCGAACGAACGGGAGATCGTGCGAACGGGAGATCGAACGAACGGGAGATCGAACGAACGGGAGATCGAACGAACGGGAGATCGAACGAACGGGAGATCGAGCGAACGGGAGATCGAACGAACGGGAGATCGTACGACGCCGGCCTGACGCCGTCGCCAGAGCGGAGGAAGAGAGTTGGCGCCTGCTGGCTCCTTTCCCCCCACGGGGTGGCGTCAGAGGCAGCCTCCTTGTGTCCACCGACACAAATAGCTCATCACACAGGGACTGTTAACTGCAGAGTCTGGTGCAACACTAAAATATATAGTTGTTTGTAATATGTCCCCGCGCTCTAACCGCGCAGTCCTGCCGAGCTGCTGCTTACAGCTGGACGCTTGCACGCGTTCTGGATGCGCCCCTTGCCCCCCTGCTGCTGGCTGGAGCTCGAGAGCAAAGATGCTCGTGGCTGGGGTCTTCATCGCTTCACCCTCCACTATTGTGTGGTGTGGTGTGTGGGTGGGGTGGTGGTGGTGGTGGAGGGTGGGTGGTGGTGGTGGAGGGTGGTGGTGTGTGAGTGGGGTGGTGGTGGTGGAGGGTGGTGGTGGGGAGTGGAGGTAGTGGTGGAGGGTGTTGGTGGTGGTGGAGGGTGGTGGTGGTGGAGGGTGGAAGATGGTGGTGGTGGAGGTGTTGGTGGTTGGTGGTGGAGGGTGGTGGTGGAGGGTGGTGGTGGTGGAGGGTGGTGGTGGTGGAGGGTGGTGGTGGTGGAGGGTGGTGGAGGGTGGTGGTGATGGGTGGTGGTGGTGGAGGATGGTGGTGGTGGTGGTGGAGGGTGGTGGTGGTGGAGGGTGGTGGTGGTGGAGGATGGTGGTGGAGGATGGTGGTGGTGGAGGGTGGTGGTGGTGGAGGATGGTGGTGTTGATGGGTGGTGGAGGTGGTGGGTGGCCCCTATTTAAAGGAAGCTGTGCACACGCACGTGTGAGTGACACCTTGCTTGCTGCACGCTTTCATCATTCCAATCGCTCCTTTCCCCTATCCAGGTGGGCCCCGCCCGCCCCATTGTGTGTCCCCTCCTGACTTACGCGTCACATGTGACACGCACAAGAACGTCGCGCCAGGAGCCGACTGTGGCTCATCGCGTTTGTTTCCCACCCAAGCTTGGGTTGGCTAAAGGTCTGGAGGTAGAGATGGGGAGGGCAAGAGGCCCGTGGGAGCGGGGTCACGCGGTGGGCAGGCTTTAATTGAAGTAATCAAAGGGGAAATGAAAATAAACACAAACGTGATTCTTGGGGGCAGCCTGGAGCACTTCCCTTGCTGGGGGAGAGCGAAGCGATCCTCACCCCCCCCCCCCCCCGGGGCCCCCTCCCCCCGGGGCCCCCTCCCCCTGCGGCCCCTCCCCCCGGGGCCCCCTCCCCCTGCGGCCCCTCCCCCCGGGGCCCCCTCCCCCCAACCTGCGCCCGCTTGTCGCTTTATTTCCTGACTAGCGGGAAGTACCCGGCGTTGCCCGGGCGAAAAAGATACACACACATCGACTTAGACACACACACAAACACATCGACTTACACACATATATTGACTCACACACACACAGACATCCACTGTAGAGAGACACACATGGAGTTACACACACAAGTCGACGTACACACATACAGCGACTCACACACACATACGTAGACTCTCACACACACATCGACCTAAGCACACATATGGACTTACACACACACATATCGACTAAGACACACACATGTGGAATTACACACACAGATGGACCCACGCACATACATCGACTCACACACACATATACATAGACTCACACACACATTGGCCGACACACACATATGGACTCAAATAGACACAGACATGGACTTTAGATACACAAACATGGAGTTACACACACAAATCGACTCACCCAGCTGCCTCGCGCTGTAGGTAGTTCTCGAACGATGGGTCCCAAGCGTCGCCACTGTGGCTAGGAGATGTTAATTACCTCGCCTGGTCTACAAGAGGTCGTGGGTTCGATCCCGACCCTGACGCCTGCTGCTGTATATTTGGAGTTTGCGTGTCTCTCTCTCTCATCATCACCACGGTGGCTATGAGGTGTTAACTACCTCGCCTGGTACGCAGGAGGTGGTGGGTTTGATCCCGACCCTGACGCCTGCTGCTGTATATTTGGAGTTTGCGGTGTCTCTCTTTCTCATCTATCATCACGGTGGCTAGGAGATGTTAACTACCTCGCCTGGTGCACAGGAGTTCGTGGGTTCGATCCCGACCCTGACGCCTGCTGCTGTATATTTGGAGTTTGCGTGTCTCTCTCATCATCATCACGGTGGCTAGGAGATGTTAACTACCTCGCCTGGTATGCAGGAGGTCGTGGGTTCGATCCCGACCCTGATGCCTGCTGCTGTATATTTGGAGTTTGCGGTGTCTCTCTCTCTCCCCGTGGTCGTTTGGATTTTTCTCCGGCTCCTCCGGTTTTTACCCCTCCACATTTAGAGTCAACAACACCACACGTGTAGAGTCTTTGGCTGCTGAACTTTTCCACACGATGGCGATAATCCACCTCGTTGAGAAATCATTTGTGGCCAGGTCGATTGTGAAAGAGAGCTAAACAGCTCAGTGAGGGCCTTACCTGGTTAAAATAAAAAAAAACTAATTGTGAGATAGTAAATAGTTAGCTGGTAACTGAGGTGCTTCATTACTGCCACGGCGTATGAAGAACTACGGCAAGAGCTGTAGGTGGAAGGTTCGTGGTCTCTGTGTGTACGTACGTTGAACTTCTTTCGCACCGTACGTAGCCAAACGTGCTCATCGGCGGTGCGGGGGAAGGACAACAAACTAAACATCACAAAAAATAGCTCCAAACAAGTGAGTTTGTCAATCTGGGCTTTAAGTGTGCGCACAGCTCCCAGTGGCTTCCTCATATCGGAAGGGGAAGAACGTTCCAGACGGCCGCAGAAGCGGCACATCCGAAAGTGCCGCGCGATGCGGCAACCGCCGTCTTTGATGGGCAGCAAGATGCCGCTGCGAGGAGGCCTGGAGTTGTCGCGATGATGGTTTATCCTTTACACTATGAGACATCTCCTTTACCAGTGGCAAAATATAGTAGTAGGTTTTCACCATTTAAACTGGTACAAAACTGACACCTTTATACAAGGCATCATGTTTGCAATAACCACAACACAAGCAGTCAAAATGCAAACAAAAAGAAAAGAAACAACTCTGATAATGATAACAAAGGACAGTGCATTTTATTATCATTATCAGAGTTGTTTCTTTTTTTATGTTGAGGCTACGTGGCTATTAGAGTGTCTGTGTTGACGTGGTTATTAGTAGCGGCTGTGTGGACGTGGTTCTCCGTGTTGATGGAGGCCACAGACAGAAATAGTCTCCGCCAGGAGCCGCGTGTTTACAGCGAGGGGAAGGGGAAGAGGTGGGAGCAGGAGGAGGAAGAGGTGGGAGGAGGAAGAGGTGGGGAGAGTGAGCGAGGCCACTGTCCGAGCGAGGTCGTGGTTCTTGTGGGTGACGCAGGTCCCACCGGGCGACAGTCCTGTTGCTGCTGCTGCTGCTGCAGCTGTTGTTGCTGCTGCTGCTGCTGATGCTGCTGCTGCTGCAGTTGCTGCTGCTGCAGCTGTTGCTGCTGCTGATGCTACTGCTGCTGCTGCAGTTGCTGCTGCTGCCGCTGCTGCTGCTGCTGCTTCTGCTGCTGCAGCTGCTGCTGCTGCTGCTGCTGCAGCTGCTGCAGCTGCAGCAGCTGCAGCAGCTGCAGCAGCTGCTGTGTGTGGGCCGTGGTGCACAAGCACAGACAACAGCGCTCTGTGTAGACAATCCGAACAAACATTCGCGTGCACAATTCTCAAAAGCGAGACTTCTATTTCCACAGTGCCCAGACGTCGCACGCAATTTGGGATCGAAAACATTTGGAACCGCCCAGTTTCGTGTCTTGTCCTCTGGCTGACTCTCTCATCAAAATCACCGGAGATTCAGTGCCAATGTGATTTTACAACATGGGTTGCTTATTATTAATCATCTTCTTGGTTCTTTCGGTAAAGTCACGTAGAAGGGAAATAATAAAATAATAAAAATAAAACATAATAAAATACAATTCTTCTTCCCACCTCCCCCCCCTCCAACCCAGCTTAAATATACGCTCCAAGCTTTGTGGTGTTCCATTCTTCACCTGAGGACGGCTGCTTGCGTTGTGGCCGAAACGTCGTGAGAATTGTATTTTATTATGTTTTATTTTTATTATTTTATTACTTCCTTTCTACGTGACTTCACCGAAAGAACCAAGAAGAAGATGCTCCCTTCTTATTCTTCTTCTTCCTCAGCACTTCCGTCCGGCGAGGTCGCCCATTCCGGCCTTCGAATGCCGAGCTCACACAGGGTGGCGGCGGCGGTGCGGGTGGGATGGTAGTTATGAGTCTTTGAGCTGCAGCGAAGCAATGATTGTGCCAATTGGATGTGCTCACGTCTGATCCGGCTGTTGTTCCACAATTTCACCCACGTTGTTTTGAATATAATAATAACAACATTAAAAGGTCGTTCACGTCCACGGGCACCCAGACCTCGGCACGAACCCGATCCGCCCGCCGTGCCGCGGAGAACGGGCACGGCGGTTGTTGTTCCCTGACGGGGCGTGCACGTGTGTGTGTGCACGTGCGTGTGTGTGTGTGTATGTGCGTGTTTGTGTGCACGTGCGTGTGTGCACGTGCGTGTGTGCACGTGCGTGTGTGTGCACGTGCGTGTGTGCACGTGCGTGTGTGCACGTGCGTGTGTGTGCACGTGCGTGTGTGTGCACGTGTGTGTGTGTGTGTGCACGTGTGTGTGTGTGTGCACGTGTGTGTGTGTGTGCACGTGTGTGTGTACACGTGTGTGTGTGCACGTGCGTGTGCGTGTGTGTGTGTACACGTGCGTGTGTGTGCACGTGTGTGTGTGTGCACGTGTGTGCACGTGCGTGTGTGTGTGCACGTGCGTGTGTGCACGTGCGTGTGTGTGCACATGCGTGCACGTGTGTGTGTGTATGTGTGTGCGCACGTGCACACACACACGTGTGCACGTGTGTGTGTGCGGTGTAGCGGTCAGCACTACGCTGCGCTACGAACCCGGCGTGCCGAGTTCGATTCCCGCTCACGGCCAACACCGGTGACGATTATCTGAACCGGTCCTGGGCCTCGGATATTTGGTTGAAGAATGTTCCCCGGCACAGGGAGCCAGGGGATTGGTGTCAGTTTAAGTGCCCTGCTTATGATGCGACGGAGAGATGTTAACTAACTACCTTGCCTCGCACACAGGAGGTCATGGGTTTGATGCTCAACCCTCACGCCTGCTGTTTATTTGGAGTTTGCGGTCTCTCTCTCCCCGTGGTAGCGTGGATTTTTTCTCCGGGTCCTCCGGTTTTTCTCCTCCACATTTAGAATCAACAACATCATCAGTATGTGGCTGTAATCGAAGAAAATTCATTTGTGGCCAGGTCGCTTAAGAAAAAGAGCAATATAGCTCAGTGGGCCTTACCTGGTAGAATACAAAATAGTTCATCGTTTTTAGTTTAGTTAATGCCTGGGCTTCCTCTGTGGAGAAGGTGTCTATGTAGGCCTTGCCAGTCTCTGTGGGTCTCTCTTTGAGTATATAGCTTGTATGGGAGTCTATTGACTTTTTGTTGTGAGTCTATGCGCCAATAAGCAAGCCTATGAGTATCTGTGTGAGTCTGTGGGTCTCTATATGAGTCTGTTGGTCTCTGTGGGAGTCTAGGTTTTTATGGGAGTCTTTGGGTTGATGTGTGAGTCTATGGGTCTCTATGTGAATCTATCGGTCTCTATGTGAGTCTGTGGGTCTCTGTGGGAGTCGAGGTTTTTGTATTAGTCGATGCATCCCTGTGGGAGTCTATGGGTCTCTATGTGAGTCTATGGGTCTATATGTGGGTCAGTATGGGTTTATGGGTATAGCGATCAGTTCTGTGCGTCGCTTTGGGTCTCTGCGTGAGTCTATAGGTCCCATGCGAGTCGATGTGTTTAACGTGAGTCTACAGCTTCTCTGTGTTAGTTTGTGGGTCTCTGTGGTGCAGTAGAGTGACGTGGTTGGCATGGGCCCTGGTGCATAGACTGAAATGAAGGGCTATTTGGACCCCCCCCCTTATCCGGCCGTTATGCCCTGGCGCAGTCGCACCGCCCTGCGCACTCCCACTGCCCCATCGCTGCGAGCGCCAGCGTTGTGCAGACAGATAGAGCCTCTGTGCGAGGGCGCAGGCACAAGCCGTGGGTCAGGGGAAATTGCTGCTGCGTGTGGAGGAATTTGCGGTTGTGGTCGTGTCGGTGGTGGAAACGGGGGGTGGGTGGCTGCCCCTCCTCCCCCTGCCCACCACTGTGGCCCACGCAAAGGGGAAGTGCGTGCTTGGGCTAACACCAGAGATGGGTGGGGGGATAAAGTCGCGGCTACGTGCGGAATGAAATCATGGGTCGTGCCGAATGAAGTCGCGGACCGTGCAGAATGAATTCGAGGGCCTTGTGGAATGAATTCGAGGGCCGTATCTGCCCCGAGAGTTGTTGTTCCTCTGCCCCTACTTGACACCCTCTCGCCCGCTCCTTCCCCCGCTCACCCCAACCACCAGGTGACCTCCCCCCACCGCCGCCACCGCCGCCGTGCGAGGAGCAGGAGGAGGTCTCGGGGGGCCCCGTGTCTCCCCCGGGGGGCTTCCCCCTGCCCCCTCCGGTCGTGTCGCCAATCGCGGTGAGGACGAGGGGAGACACACGGGGGGGGGGGGAGGGGTGGAAACACGGGGAGGCACGGAGCGGGAGATAAAGGGAGATAAAGGGAGATACAGGGAGATAAAGGGGATTTAAAGGGGAGACACGGGGAGACACGGGGAGATACAGGGAGATACAGGGAGATAAAGGAGAGACACGGGGAGATACAGGGAGATAAAGGAGAGACACGGGGAGACAGGGAAATACAGGGAGATAAAGGAGAGACACGAGGAGACACAGGGAGATACAGAGAGATAAAGGAGAGACACGGGTAGATACAGGGGAGACACGGGGAGATAAAGGAGAGACACGGGGAGACAGGCACAGCACGCACGTGTTTAGGACTCTGTCCACGTGTTCGATTCCGGCTCAGGGTGACGAACATCTGAACTGGTCCTGGGCCTCCCCTATGTCGTCCGAGCCTTGTGCCTGGTGAGGTGTGCAATCAAAATCAGCATTGGGGAGACAAAGGCTGCCGTGGGCAGCTGGCCACCCACCCCTCTCGTGTACCGTTGTGGGCCTTGGTAGGTGCTCACTACCAGCACTTGCCTCAACAGTCTGTGACAGGCTACACGGGGGGAATCTTTGTCTTTGTCTTGTAGAAGCAGCCTCTGGGGAAGCAGTCGAGCATCGAGGTGGAGATCGATCAGCTGAACAGCCTCATCGCCGAGATGGAGAGCCTGGCTCCACTGGAGCCACGCGGGTGGCAGGTACGCACGTGTACACACACACACACGTGTACACACACACAAGCACGCGCACACACAACAACAACAACCGCCATTCTCCACTAAGTGGCGGTGACGTCACCACGACGCTTGTGCCAGGCCAAGTGCACCTTGAGGCCACGTGAAGTGTCGAACGCCCGCTGGCAGGAGGTCACGGGGCAGACCCAGCAGGTGCCACGGGTCGACTGACCGAGATGACTGGCTGATGCACCACCTGTGCCCCCTACTGTACCAACTTGCTGTGCTTTAGCCACCCGGCGCTCCGCTCGTTGTTGTGAGCGTCGCTCTTCCGCCCTCCGTTGTTGTTGGAGGGCGACTGCCTCCAACTGCCCAGTAGCATCCTTCACGAGCCTCCTCCACTGAGGCCGATCGTGACTACGCTGGTACCAGTCATCGGCAAGTCCACTCAGCTCCACGTCCTCCTGTACCACATCACTCCATCTCTTCTCTAGCCCGTGCCGCGCCCGTTTAGCCCCCTCGATTCGGCCGAACAAAAGCTGTTTAGGCATGCGGTGGCTGGGCATGCGGGCTACATGACCCAGCCAATGCAGCCTTGCCTGCCGGAGGAGCTCACCGATGGGACTTTGACCAGATCTTTGAAGGATTTGTGAGCTCCTCACACAATCCAGCCTGGTTAAACCCAGGATGGATCGTAGGCAGGCCAGCCTAAATGTTTCTAACCGGCGAAGATACTCCATTAAGGGGTTCCACGTTTCGCAAGCGTAGAGAAGGGAGGGAATGACTGTGGCCGAGAAGACCTGAAGCCTCGTGCGGAGCGACAGACCAGATAGCTTCCACACAGCGTTATGCAACTGATGAAAATATATTGCCGCTCGACTGATTAGGAGTGAGACCTCTGCTGTTAAACTGGAGCCGGTTATAAGTATACTGCCCAGGTATGGGAAACTCTCCACTCTCTCCACTACTGCCCCATCACCGATTGGGAGTTGTGGGGGTGGAGTGTCCGATGGTACAAAATACCCAGGCAGGTGCTTCGTTTTGGTGGGGCTGATGGTAAGGCCCCACCTCTTAGTGGCACGCTCCAGTCTCAGCAGCAGCGTCTCCAACTCCTCTTCTGAATGAGCAGCGATTACCAAATCATCAGCATACATAACGTGGTTGACCAATAGGGAGCCATCTCTTGATCGCACCCGGGTGTCGATCAGCCTCCCATTATATCTGTACCAAATGGAAATTCCCCCGGTACAGCTATTGAAGGCTTCACGAACTACGTGGTCAAAATAGATGTTGAATAATGTGGGAGCCAGCAGACATCCCTGTCGCACCCCAAGGTGTACAGGGAAAGGCTCTGACTCCCGGCCACGTAGTTATACCCGGGCCCTCTCACCATCATGAAGGTCCTTAATGATCGTGAGCAGAGGGTCAGGGACTCCGAAAGCATGAAGAACAGCCCAAAGCCCAGGCCTACTGATGGTATCATAGGCCTTGACCAGGTCAATAAATCAGAGATGTAGGTCTTGTTGGAATTCCCTACACCTCTGCTGTAGCAGACGGACAGAAAATATGGAATCTGTGCAGGACCGCCCTTTCCTGAAACCGCATTGGGGCTCCACAAGCCTCTCCTCAGCGTGCCGAGCAAGGCGATGTTGAATAATCCTTGCCAGGACCTTTCCTGGAACACTGAGGAGTGAGATGCCCCTGTATTTATTACAGTCTGTGCGGTCCCCCTTCTTAAAGAGGGGGACCACCAGGGCATCCTTCCAATCCTGCGGAACCCGTCCAGTGGTCCAGACTGTTGTTATCATGTCATATAGGGCAGTTTGTGCACAAACGCCACCCTCCCTCAGCATTTCTCTTGGGAGATCATTTCTGCCCTGGTTTCAGACTCCGGATCGCCTTCAGAACTTCCTCAACAGATGACACCTCAGCCAGCCACTCACAGGGGGTGACCTCTACCAATATTTGAGGCACCGCAGCCTCAGCAGGGTTATCCCCACTTTGTGCCATGATGTTTTTCTGGCTGAGAGATTTCCCCTCCCCCAGGACCTCACAGAAATGCTCAGCAAATCTGCAAACCTGTTCCTGGGGGTCGGAGATTTGATTACCGTTTTTTCCCCTAATGATGGTAATAGGTGTGGCGCTGCAGGTTACTTTTTTGATGGAGTTAAATAGTGATTTGTGATCGCGGGCCACTGAGGCAGACTCTATCTCCTCAGCAACCCGCGACCACCACCCATCCTTGCAGCGCCTTACGGCTCTCCGAACCTCCTGAACACCTCCTCTGTCAGCCAGGGTTTCTGGGGAGGTCTGGACCACGTACCCAAAGCAGCCATTGCAGCTGCATGAGTCACAGTCCTAAACCTCGCCCATTTACCCTCGACATCAGGAGGAGTGGGAGACGATGCCAACGCCAGCTGCAAGCGATGATGAAATTCTCGCTTGCAACTTTCATCAGCTAACTGAGACCAGGCCACTTTTGGTTGGAATGGGGTCCTGGGTGTACACCCACCACCGGAGTGGAAGAATGGCAGGCGCATCTTACAGATGACTAGTCGATGGTCAGAGGGCAGATCAGCTCCACGGTAGGTCCTGGTGTCAAGGACATGGGCTCGCATCCGCTGGTCCGTCACTATGTAGTCCAGCAGATGTTCTTGCTTGGACCCGGCATGCAACCATTATGTTGTGTGGATGCGCCGATGCCGGAAGAGTGTGCTGGTAATTACAAGCCCATGGGCTGCACAAAAATCTAGCAGCCTCCTACCGTTGTTATTGAGCTGATCTGGCCCATGCCTTCCAATCACTCCAGACCAGGTGCCAGCATCATGACCAACTCGGGCATTGAAGTCACCCAACAAGATGACTCTGTCCCGAGTGGCCACTTTAGCCAGCACCTGTGACAGGAGGTCATAGAAGGCATTTGACTCATCGGCTTTGCCTGCATCCCTCCACGGATGTTCATCTTCGGTGGGGGCATAAGTTACCACGACCACCACTCCTCGCCTCCGGTTGATGGGAAGGCGAGCCCAAAGTATCCTGGGGGCTTACAGCTTGCCACACCTCACCGCCATGCTCCCACGCCCCCTTCATTTTTTTGTTCAGAAGAAGAGCCACACCCTGTTGTTTGGCAGTCTCCTGCCCCGAGTGGAGAACTGTCCACCCCTCATGGTGGCAGGAGCCAGAACCGGTCCACCGGACCTCCTGAATGCCACAGAGATCCAGGCGGTACCAGTCCAGCTCCCGACAAATGAGTGGCAGCCTCTCCTCCGCAGTGAGCATTCGAACATTCCACGTGGCCATCCGCAATGGTTTTTTGTTGTTTCTGGAGGAGCCCCGAGGGTGAAGATTCAATCTCCTGGCTCCGCTAATTGGGGTTTGGCCAGGAGACGTCATAGATGCCTGTTCCCCCAGGGCCTCCGGCACAAGCTTATTAGTTACATATTTATGTTTAAGTCGTGGTTTCGTGGTAATGAATTGAAGGTGGAAGGGTTACCAACCCCTCGCACCCGTCCAAAGCCCCCGTTTAGCCACTGTGGTGGTCACAGACGCCATTAGGGGAGAGGCCAATGGGCATTGGCCCTCCCCCCATAGCACTGTCCACGACAGTGTTGCCCGTCCGGCACCGCGAGGAGGTTGGGGGTTGTTTTGCCGGACTACACACACACACACGTGCACACACACGTGTACACACACACACGTGGGTACAAAGATCCCCCTGTTGAAGAGGCTGTTGGGGAAAGTGCTGCAAGCGCGGAGCACCTTTGAGGGCGCCTCCCCATGAGTGACCATCTCCCCGTGCTCTCGCAAACGGTGGCGCCAATTGCCGCCGGGCGCCCGGCTACCAATGTTAACAATGATTCTTCTTTTCCTTCTGCGTGTCTGTTACAGGCGGCCAAGGTGACGTCCCACGCTGTGTTTGCTGGGGACGGCCAGGGCCCCGTGGCTCCCTCCAAACCCTCCCAGGGCCCCGTGGCTCCCTCCAAACCCTCCCAGGCTCCCCTGGCTCCCTCCAAACCCTCCCAGGGCCCCGTGGCTCCCTCCAAACCATCCCAGGGCCCCGTGGCTCCTTCCAAACCCTCTCAGGGCTCCGTGGCTCCCTCCAAACCCTCCCAGGCTCCCCTGGCTCCCTCCAAACCATCCCAGGCTCCCCTGGCTCCCTCCAAACCCTCCCAGGGCCCCGTGACTCCCTCCAAACCCTCCCAGGGCCCCACTCAGATCAAGTCGAGTGAGGCCTCTCCTGGGCCCAACCAGGCCGCTGTGCCCCGCCCTGGAGGGGCGGCTGGCAGCGGGGCCCGCTTCAGTGGCACCGCCGTCATGGGAGTGGTGGGAGCTGCCGGTGGTGGTGGTGCGGTAGTGCATGGTGGTGGTGGTAGTGGTGCGGTAGTGCGTGGTGGTGGTGGTAGTGGAGCGGTAGTGCATGGTGGTAGTGGTGGTGGTGGTGCAGTAGTGCATGGTGGTAGTGGTGGTAGTGGTGCAGTAGTGCATGGTGGTAGTGGTGCGGTAGTGCACGGTGGTAGTGGTGGTGGTGCGGTAGTCCATGGTGGTGGTGGTGGTAGTGCGGTAGTGCATGGTGGAGGTGGTGCGGTAGTGCATGGTGGAGGAGGAGGTGGTGGTGCGGTAGTGCATGGTGGAGGTGCGGTAGTGCATGGTGGTGGTGGTGGTGGAAGTGCGGTAGTGCATGCTGGTGGAGGTGGTGCGGTAGTGCATGCTGGAGGGGGAGGTGGTGGCACGGCGAGGCCCGCCGGCAGTGCGGACGTCCACTCCGGCTTCTCGGCGGAGGCCACGCCGAGCCGCCCGGCGTTCAACGTCCAATTCCACACCCAGCCCAAGGAGCACGCCCAGGCAGGGCCCCACAGCGGAGGAGGTCCCCACGGTGGAGGAAGTGCCCACGGTGGAGGAGGGGCCCAAGGTGGAGGGGTCCTTGGAGGAGGAGGGGCCCACGGTGGAGGAGGTCCCCACGGTGGAGGAGTGGCCCACGGTGGAGGAGTGGCCCACGGTGGAGGAGGGGCCCACGGTGGAGGATCGGCAGTGCCTCCTGATGCGGTGGTCCCAGTTGTGCAGCATGGAAAGGTGAGTCCAGTGGTAGTGGCGGATGGGGGTGGCACCGTGTGTGTGTGTGTGTGCGTGTGCGCAACAACGAGCGGAGTGCCGGGTGGCTAAAACACAGCAAGTTGGCACAGTAGGGAGCACAGGTGGTGCATCAGCCAGTCATCTCGGTCATCTCGGTCAGTCGACCCGTGGCACCTGCTGGGTCTGCCCCGTGGCCTCCTGCCAGCGGGCGTTCGACACTTCACGTGGCCTCAAGGTGCACTTGGCCTGGCACAAGCGTCGTGGTGACGTCACCGCCACTTAGTGGCGAATGGCGGTTGTTGTTGTGTGTGTGTGTGCGTGTGTGCGTGTGTGTGCGTGCGTGTGCGTGCGTGTGTGCGTGTGTGTGCGTGCGTGTGTGTGCGTGTTTGTGTGTGTGTGTGTGCGTGTGTGTGCATGTTTGTGTGTGGGGAGCGGCAGTGTAGTGGTTAGCGCGCTGCGCTACGAACCCGGCGACCCGGGAACGATTCCCGCTCACGGCCACCATCGGTAACGATTATCTGAATTGGTCCTGGGCCTCCCCTAGGTCGACTCAGCCTCAGATGAGTACCTGGTGCAGGGTGTAAACTACGTCACTGGGGAGACAAAGGCGGCCGGGCGTGGTGCTGGCCACCCACCTCCTCCTGTGCCGTGCCGGCCTTCATAGGTGCTCGCTAACAGCACTTGCTCCAACAGTCTGTTCAGGCTATACGGGGGATCTTGGTCTTTGTTGAATGTTAGGGAGCCCCAATGTGGTTTCAAGCCAGGGTGATATTGCACGGATGCCAAATTCTCTGTCCATCTGCTACAGCAGAGGTGCAGGGAATTTCAACAGGACCTACATCTCTGCTTTCTTGACCTGGTCAAGTGTTAAGATCGGCCTCTGTGGAGGAGGCTCGTGAAGGACGCTACTGGGCAGTTGGAGGCAGTCGCCCTCCAACAAGAGCAGAGGGCAGAGGAGCGACGCTCACAACAACGAGCGGATCGCTGGGCTGATAAAATACAGCAAACTGGGACAATATGGTCCACAGCTGGTGCATCTTCGAGCCATCTCAGTCGATCAGCCCATGGCACCTGGGGCTGTCCTGTGACCTCCTGCCAGCGAGCCTTTCACATTCCACATGGCCTCAACGTGCACCTAGCCTGGCACAAAATGCCGTAGTGGCGTCACCGCCAGTTAGTGGCGAACGGCGGCGGCTGCTGCTGTTGTTGGTGTTGTTGTTGTTTGTGTTGTTGTTGTTGTTTGTGTTGTTGTTGCTGTTGTTGTTTGTGTTGTTGTTGGTGTTGTTGTTGGTGTTGTTGTTGGTGTTGGTGTTGTTGGTGTTGTTTGTGTTGTTGTTGGTGTTGTTGTTGTTGTTTGTGTTGTTGTTGTTTGTGTTGTTGTTGGTGTTGTTGTTGTTTGTGTTGTTGTTGGTGTTGTTGTTGGTGTTGTTGTTGGTGTTGGGGTTGTTGGTGTTGTTGTTGTTGGTGTTGTTGGTGTTGTTGGTGTTGGTGTTGTTGTTGGTGTTGTTGGTGTTGTTGTTGTTGGTGGTGTTGTTGTTGTTGGTGTTGTTGTTGTTGGTGTTGTTGGTGTTGTTGTTGTTGTTGGTGTTGTTGTTGGTGTTGTTGGTGTTGTTTGTTGTTGTTGGTGTGTTGTTGTTGGTGTTGTTGTTGGTGTTGTTGTTGTTGGTGTTGTGTTGTTGGGTTGTTGTTGGTGGTGTTGTTGGTGTTGTTGGTGTTGTTGTTGTTGGTGGTGTTGTTGTTGGTGTTGTTGTTGGTGTTGTTGGTTTGGGTTGGTGTTGTTGTTGGTGTTGTGTTGGTGGGTGTTGTTGGTGTTGTTGTTGGTGTTGTGTGGTGTTGTTGTGTTGGTGTGTTGTTGGTGTTGTTGTTGGTGTTGTTGTTGTGGTGTTGTTGTGTTGGTGTGTTGTTGGTGTTGTTGTTGTTGGTGTTGTTTTGTTGTTGTTTGTTGTTGTGTTGTTGTTGGTGTTGTTGGTGTTGGTGTTGGTGTTGTTGTTGTTGGTGTTGTTGTTGTTGGTGTTGTTGGTGTTGTTGTTGGTGTTGTTGGTGTTGTTGTTGTTGTTGGTGTTGTTGGTGTTGTTGTTGGTGTTGTTGTTGTTGGTGTTGTTGTTGTTGGTGTTGTTGGTGTTGTTGTTGGTGTTCGTGTACACAAACACGCACCGCGGGGAGCGGCGGCAGAACGCTTGGCACCCGCGCTATGAACCCGGCAACCCGAGTTCAGTTGGCGATCTGAGCCAGTCTCGGGCCTCCCCTAGGTCGACTCGACCTCAAATGCGTACCCGGTGCATCTGTGTAAACATCGCCACTGGGGAGACAAAGGCGGACGGGCGCGTGGTGCTGGCCACCCACCCCCTCGTGCGCCGTGCCGGCCTTCACAGGTGCTGCAACTCGCTAACAGCACTTGCCCCGACAGTCCGTTGAGGCTACACGGGGCGCCTTTGTCTCGCGTGGTCTCCGGGGGCCACCGGGTTCAGTCGCCCCGGGGCCGCAGCGACGACGCCGCCGCCGTCTCCGTGACGCCCTGACGCGTGCGTTGCCATGGCGACGCTCCCTTGTTACCAGGGACCACGGGGAGGGGATGATGGGGAGGGGAGGTCGGCAAGGGGCGGGGTGGGGGGGCGAGACGCCACCCATCCACGCACTTCTCCTGCCACGCACGCAGCCTCGTGGTAGATCCACTGCTGGATGGATGCCCCCCGTCCCTCGCGCCGTGGGGGTGATCTCGGCCATACTTCCCCGCGCTGGTCAGTGCGGGTTGCCGCGCGCGGGAGAGGCCGCTGACAGCGCTGCGCTGAGGTCGCGAACCCACGTGACCGCTCACGGCCATTGACGCCGGTGACGATTGTTTGAACCGGTCCCTGGGCCTCCCCTAGGTCGGCTCAGTCTCAAATGAGTACCCGGTGTGGTGTGTAGTAAACATCGCCACGAGGGAGACAAAGGCGGTCGGGCGTGGTGCTGGCCACCAACCCGCTCGCGTGCCGTGCCGGCTTTAATAGGTGCTCGCTAACAGCACTTGCCCCAACAGTCTGTTAAGACTATTCGGGGGATCTTAGTCTTTGGTGGCGGTGGTTGTGATGGTGGTGGTGGTGCTTGTGGTAGTGGTGGTTGTGGTGGTAGTGGTGGTTGTGGTGCTGGTGGTGCTGGTGGTGGTTATGGTAGTGGTGGTGCTTGTGGTAGTGGTGCTGGTGGTGCTGGTGGTAGTGGTTGTGGTGGTGGTGCCCATACTCTGCACGTGACTGCCCATCGTAGTCACCCACCGCCCTGTGGAGGCAGCAGGGGGGGGGGAGGTGGGGTTGGTGTATCACACACAGATGATGTGGAACTCCCTTCCCGCGGCTCGCTAGGAGCAGGCAGTGCAGCAAGTGGGATCATCGCCACCTGTTCATTCCATCTCTACAGGGTGGTGGGGATAGAGCGTTGCCCCCTCGCGCGAGGCGTGGGTTGTCTCCGGGTGCTCCGATCTCCTCCTGTCCCCCACGTGCATAATAAACACGACGACTCGTCATTCATCGGCTGTAAACATCTTTAAGTCAATAAACGCACGGTGTGGCAGCAGCAGCAGCAGTAGCAGCAGCTGGAGCAGCTCCCTGGCTGAACAAGAGTCATTGCGACTCGTGTCGCGTTCTCTGGATAAACTCCGTGACACCGCCGTTGTTAGATAAGTGCAGAGCATGTTCGGATATGTCTATCAAGCCAGCACAAGTATTGCTCGCAGCTGCAATGGGCCATGTTAATAGCGTCGCCAAATGAGTATGTGGGTCTCTATGAGAGTCTGTGGGTCTCTGTGAGTCTATTGATCTGTGTGGGTTTGTGGGTCTCGGTTTGAGGCTACGGGTCTCTGTGTGAGTCTATGGGTCTCTGTGTGAGTCTATGGGTCTGTGTGTGAGTCTATGGGTCTCTGTCTGAGTCTATGGGTCTGTGTGTGAGTCTATGGGTCTCTGTGTGAGTCTATGGGTCTCTGTGTGAGTCTATGGCTCTGTGTGTGAGTCTATGGGTCTGTGTGTGAGTCTATGGGTCTCTGTGTGAGTCTATGGGTCTCTGTGTGAGTCTATGGGTCTCTGTGTGAGTCTATGAGTCTGTGTGTGAGTCTATGAGTCTGTGTGTGAGTCTATGGGTCTCAGTGTGAGTCTATGGGTCTGTGTGTGAGACTATGAGACCCCTAGGTGATTGCTCACTGTGTTTGGAGCTAAAACCCGGATTGGAACCCGGGCTGTCTCAGCCTCGGCGTCATTTTGAACTCACCTTAGCTCCGAACGTAACATATCCACGGCGGAGTGGTGGCGCAGCGGTTAGCGCATTGCGCTATGCCAACCTGAGTTAGATTCCCGGCCACGTCCAACGTCTTATCAACTACTAAACTAAAGTGCGTGTATTTACTCTACTAGGTGAGGCCCACTGATCTCTTCTTCAGCAGCGATCTGGCCACAAATGATAGCTCAACGAAGTGGGCTCATCATCGCGTGGAAATGTCTGGCAGCCAAAGACTCTGAACATGTGACGTTGATTGTAAATGTGGATCGATAAACCGGAATACCCGGAGACAAATCCACGCGACCACGGGGAGAGAGAGACGCAAACTCCAAATATACAGCAGCAGGCGTCAGGATGGGGATCGAACCCACGACCTCCTGTAGACCAGGCGAGGTAGTTAACATCTCCTAGCCACCGTGATGATGATGAGAGAGAGACACACAAACTCCAAAAATACAGCAGCAGCAGGCGTCAAGGTCGGGATCGAACCCACGACCTCCTGTACACCAGGCGAGGTAGTTAACATCTCCTAGCCACCGTGATGATGATGAGAGAGAGACACGCAAACTCCAAAAATACAGCAGCAGCAGGCGTCAGGGTCGGGATCGAACCCACGACCTCCTGCACACCAGGCGAGGTAGTTAACATCTCCTAGCCACCGTGATGATGATGAGAGAGAGACACACAAACTCCAAAAATACAGCAGCAGCAGGCGTCAGGGTCGGGATCGAACCCACGACCTCCTGTACACCAGGCGAGGTAGTTAACATGTCATAGCCACCGTGATGATGATGAGAGAGAGACACGCAAACTCCAAAAATACAGCAGCAGCAGGCGTCAGGGTCGGGATCGAACCCACGACCTCCTGTACACCAGGCGAGGTAGTTAACATGTCATAGCCACCTTGGCACTACGTCACCACCAACCCCCCCCCCCCCCCCACGGGTGGTGCTCCCCCTCGCCAACCCTGCACGGACCGGAGCGGTGAAGTACGGTCAAACACCCCCCCCCCCCGGGAGGGGGAAGCGTTCATCCAGCAGTGGATCGTGAAAGGAGAACATCTCCATTGACATCCTCCTCTCACCCCCCCTCACCCCCCCCCCTCCCCCAGGCGCGTGAGGGTGAGGGTGAGGCTGCCGCCGCGGACGAACCCCTGGGTGAGTGCGGGCGGTGGGGGCGGTGAGCGGGGTCTGTTGTGTGCGGTGTGGTTGTGTGTGGCAGTGTGGTGGTGTGCTGCGCGGTGTGCAGGCCCATGTGCAGTGCGAGTACGGTATCAATCTCTGTGGTGGCACTGGTGGCGCGGTGAGGCTTGCGGTGCGGTGCGTGTAGGGGTGTGCGTGTCGGCGTGTGGTATTGATATGTGCGCTGTGCGCTGGTCCGTGTAGGGGTGTGCGTGTAGGGGGTGTGGTATTGATATGTGCGCTGGTGTGTGTAGGGGTGTGCGTGTAGGGGGTGTGGTATTGACATGTGCGCTGGTGTGTGTAGGGGTGTGCGTGTCATGCGGGCTGCCCGTGAGTGGCGAGGGCTGCGTGGCGGAGCAGCGCCTGCACCACGTCCACTGCTTCACGTGCGCCGCCTGCGCCCGGCGCCTGCAGGGGCTGCCCTTCTACAGCACGCCCGGCGTGGGGCACCTGTGCGAGGCCTGCTACCTGGTCAGCCCCCGGCGGCCGGGGTCACAGCCGGGGTCACAGCCGGGGTCACAGCCGGGGTCGCAGTCGGGGTCGCAGTCGGGGTCGCAGTTGGGGTCGCAGTCGGGGTCACAGTCGGGATCAGTCGGGGTCACAGCCGGGGTCGCAGCCGGGGTCGCAGTCGGGGTCGCAGTCGGGGTCGCAGTCGGGGTCACAGTCGGGGTCGCAGTCGGGGTCACAGTCGGGATCAGTCGGGGTCACAGCCGGGGTCACAGTCGGGGTCACAGTCGGGGTCGCAGTCGGGGTCACAGTTGGGGTCACAGTCGTGGTCACAGTCGGGGTCGCAGTCGGGGTCGCAGTTGGGGTCACAGTCGTGGTCACAGTCGGGGTCAGTCGGGGTCACAGCCGGGGTCACAGTCGGGGTCGCAGTCGGGGTCGCAGTCGGGGTCACAGTCGGGGTCGCAGTTGGGGTCACAGTGGGGGTCACAGCCAGGGTCACAGTCATGGTCACAGTCGGGGTCGCAGTCGGTGTCACAGCCGTGGTCACAGTCGGGGTCGCAGTTGGGGTCACAGTCGGGGTCACAGCCGGGATCACAGTCATGGTCACAGTCATGGTCACAGTCGGGGTTACAGCCGGGGTCACAGTCATGGTCACAGCCGGGGTCACAGTCATGGTCACAGTCGGGGTCACAGCCGGGGTCACAGTCGGGGTCACAGTCGGGGTCACAGTCATGGTCACAGTCGGGGTCACAGTCGGGGTCGCAGTCGGGGTCACAGTCGGGGTCACAGTCATGGTCACAGTCGGGGTCACACCCGGGGTCGCAGTCGGGGTCGCAGCCGGGGTCACAGTCGGGGTCACAGTCGGGGTCACAGTCGGGGTCACAGCCGGGGTCACAGTCGGGGTCACAGCCGGGGTCAGAGCCGGGATCACACATCAGGGCTGATGCTGCCTCTCTCCTGCTGATGTTGACACACCGCACTCCCCCTGCGTCTCCCCTTGTCTCGCTGTGTGTCTCCCCCTTGCTTGTCCTGATGTCTCCCCTCGTGTTTCCCCTGCGCGTGTCCCCGCGCGCTCCCCCGTGTCCCCGTGCGCTCCCCCGTGTCCCCGCGCGCTCCCCCGTGTCCCCGTGCGCTCCCCCGTGTCCCCGTGCGACAGGAGACGCTGGAGCACTGCAGCGTGTGCGGCGAGGCCATCGTGAACCGCATCCTGCACGCCACGGGGCGCGCCTTCCACCCGGCGTGCTTCGCGTGCTCCGAGTGCGGCACGAGCCTGGACGGCGTTCCCTTCACCGTGTGCTCCGCCAACCGCGTGCACTGCCTCGAGGATTTCCACAGGCAAACCGCACAGTCGCCGCTGCGGCCGCCACCGTCGCACAACCGTGATCACCACGATCACCGCGATCACCGCAATCGCGCAACCACGATGACCGCAATCACACAACCACCATCACCAGGACCACCACGGTCACCGCAACCACGGACAACCACGATCACCGGGAACACCACCACCAAGATCACCACCACCACACACAACCACGATCACCGGGAACACCACCACCACGATCACCATCACCACCACCACCACCACGATCACCACCACCACCACGATCACCAGGTCCACCACCACCACGATCACCACCACCACGATCACCACCACAACCACGATCACCAGGTCCACCACCACCACGATCACCACCACTACAATCACCACCACCACCACCACGATCACGGTCACCACCACAACCACGATCACCAGGTCCACCACCACCACCACCACGACCACGGTCACCACAACCACACACAGCCACGATCGCCGCACGATCACACAACCGAGAAGCAGGAAGGCCTCGCTCGCATCATCATCATCAGCATCATCATCTTCAGCATCATCAGCATCATCATCATCAGCATCATCATCATCAGCATCATCATCATCAGCATCATCACCCCACGTGTTCACCCAGGAAGGCCTCGCTCGCATCATCATCAGCATCATCATCATCATCACCCCACGTGTTCACCCAGGAGTCTCAAGAGCCCCTTGGTTCGGGAGGGTCCTGCCAGGTTGTATCGGTAGGGGGCGATGCTGCCACTGTGTGATCCCTCTAGCCCAGGGGTCGGGAACCTTTTTGACTGGGAGAGCCATAAAAGCCAAATATTTCTAAATATATTTCATTGAGAGCCATATAGTATTTTTAACGTATAATAAATTTAATATGTCTTACTTTTAATGCGACTTCTGGTGCTGCATGGTTTTGCTGATGGCCTTTGTAGTCTGGTTCATACGTGGTGAGGTTGAGCTTCATGCAGGCGTGACCCGTGAAATTTATCTTCAAAACTAGTTTCTGTTTACTTTAAAATGACACAGTATTATTAAGCAATATCACAAGTATTTTAAAATCAGTCCAAACTGATTTTTTTTTCAACTCAAAATTGTCTGGGAGCCATATGCCGTCACTGGAAGAGCCATATATGGCTCGCGAGCCATAGGTTCCCGACCGCTGCCCTCGAGTTTACTTTGCAGGGGATGATGTCTCGGCGTTGGGGGACGTTTTTTTGGCCGATAGCCGTTCACACCGTGCGCTCAGCTCCGGGAAGAGGATTGAGACTCCAGAGGAAAGCCGTTGTGTGGGACAGGGGCAGAACGTGCAAGCTCCATTCACTCACTCCACCCCAGGCGGATAGCGACCCCTAGTGGATAGCGACCGCTTACGATGCGGTGCATGTGTGTGGTGTGGAGTGTATGGTGCGGTGTGGTGTGTACGGTGCGTGTGTGTGGTGTGGAGTGTATGATGCGGTGTGGTGTGTACGGTGCATGTGTGTGGTGTGGAGTGTATGGTGCGGTGTGGAGTGTACGGTGCGGTACATGTGTGTGGTGTGTACGGTGCATGTGTGTGGTGTGGAGTGTATGGTGCGGTGCATGTGTGGTGTGGTGTGGGAGGTGTACGGAGCGGTGCTTGTGTGTGGTGCGTCTGTGTGGTGTGTAAGGCGCGGTGCGTGTGGCATTGTGCGCGTTGTTTACGGTGCATATGGTGCATGTGTGCGTGTGATGCGTGCGGTGCGTGTGGTGTGTGCGGTGTTCACGGTGCGTGCGGTGCGTGTGGTGTGTGTGGTGCATGTGTGCGTGCGGTGCGTGCAGTGCGTGTGGTGCGTGCGGTGCGTGTGGTGTGTGCGTGTGGTGCGTGTGGTGCGTGTGGTGTGTGCGGTGTTCACGGTGCGTGTGGTGCGTGTGGTGCGTGTGGTGCGTGTGGTGCGTGCGGTGTTCACGGTGCGTGTGGTGCGTGCGGTGCGTGTGGTGCGTGCGGTGCGTGTGGTGCGTGCGGTGCGTGCGGTGTGTGTGGTGCGTGCGGTGTGTGTGGTGCGTGCGGTGCGTGTGGTGCGTGCGGTGCGTGTGGTGCGTGTGGTGCGTGTGGTGCGTGTGGTGCGTGTGGTGCGTGTGGTGTGTGTGGTGTGTGTGGTGCGTGCGGTGCGTGTGGTGCGTGTGGTGCGTGTGGTGCGTGCGGTGCGTGTGGTGCGTGTGGTGCGAGTGGTGCGTGCGGTGTGTGTGGTGCGTGCGGTGCGTGTGGTGCGTGCGGTGCGTGTGGTGCGTGTGGTGCGTGCGGTGCGTGTGGTGCGTGCGGTGCGTGCGGTGTGTGTGGTGCGTGCGGTGTGTGTGGTGCGTGCGGTGTGTGTGGTGCGTGCGGTGCGTGCGGTGTGTGTGGTGCGTGCGGTGTGTGTGGTGCGTGCGGTGTGTGTGGTGCGTGCGGTGCGTGCGGTGCGTGTGGTGCGTGCGGTGCGTGCAGTGTGTGTGGTGCGTGCGGTGCGTGCGGTGCGTGCGGTGTTCACGGTGCGTGTGGTGCGTGCGGTGCGTGTGGTGCGTGCGGTGCGTGCGGTGTTCACGGTGTGTGTGGTGCGTGTGGTGCGTGTGGTGCGTGCGGTGTTCACGGTGTGTGTGGTGCGTGCGGTGTTCACGGTGCGTGTGGTGCGTGCGGTGTTCACGGTGCGTGCAGGAAGTTTGCCCCGCGCTGCTCGGTGTGCGGCGAGGCCATCGTGCCGGCGCCCGGCGAGAAGGAGACACTGCGCGTCGTGGCGCTCGACCGCAGCTTCCACGTCGCCTGCTACAAGTGCGAGGTGAGCGCGGGCAAAGGCCCCCCGCGTAGCCCGCGCGGCCTCACCAGGGCAAGTGCTGTTGGCGCGCCACTCTTCCCCCCCCCACCGCCGGTTCAGATTTTGGGTTGGTTGCCGCGAGCGGGAATCGAACTCGGGTCGCCGGGTTTGCCCGCTAACCGCTGCGCCACCGCTCCCCACCACCCAGATTTGTATTTATTTGTTTACCAGGTAAGTCCCCGCTGAGCTCTGTAGATATTTTTTCAGAAGTGACCTGGCCATGACAGATGATAGCTCCACGAGGTGGCTTATCGTCATCACGTGGAAATGTACAGCAGGCAAATACTCTGAACGTGTGACGTCGATTCTAAATGTAGGAGGGAAAAACCCAGAGGACCCGGAGAAAGAATCCACGCGTGGAGAGAGAGAGAGAGACGCAAACTCCAAATATACAGCAGCAGGCATCAGGGTTGGGATCGAACCCACGACCTCCTGTATACCAGGCGAGGGAGTTAACATCTCCTAGCCACTGCAATGCCTCCTGGGATTGCTCTTCTGCTGCTGCTGTGTGAACGGAGTGGAACAATGTGGACGTCCAAAACAATAAACACCTCCTCGTTCGAGAAACAAACATCAATCGCACCACCGCCTGGCTACGACATTCCTCCTCCTCCTCGAAGACACCGCTGGTGGAGTCACCCACCGCACCGCTGGTGGAGTCACCCACCGCATCGGGACGTCACCACGAGGCCCATGCCGCCCCTCGTCCATACAGGGGACAATTGAAGCCGCAGTGGCCGCGACCTGTGGACACACAACCCAAACTGTGGACCTCCCCTAGGTCGTCTCAGCATTAACATTGTATGTACCTGGTGCGGTGCGTAAACATCACCACGTGGGGCGATAAAGGCGGCCGGGCGTGGTGCTGGCCACCCACCCCCTCGTGTGCCGTGCCGGCCTTCATTAGGTGCTACTCGCTAACAGCACTTGCCCCAGCAGTCTGTTGACTCCACGTGTGTGCGTGTGTGTCTCCGTGTGTCCCCCCATGTGTGTCTCCCCGTGTGTGTCTCCGTGTGTCTCCCCGTGTGTGTCTCTGTGTGTCTCCGTGTGTGTCCCCGCGTGTCTCCGTGTGTCTCCCCGTGTGTGTCTCCGTGTCTCTGTGTCTCCGTGTGTCTCCCCGTGTGTGTCTCCGTGTGTGTCTCTGTGTGTCTCCGTGTGTGTCCCCGTGTGTGTCCCCGTGCGTGTCCCCCGTGTGTCTCCGTGCGTGTCCCCGTGACGCAGGACTGCGGGCTGGTGCTGTCCCCCTCGGAGGGCAAGGAGAGAGGCTGCTTCCCGCTGGACGGCCACATCCTCTGCTTCCAGTGCAGCGACTCGCGGCTGCAGGCCCGGCCCGGTCTGGCTGGCCCACAGCCTCTCTCATCATAAACACACTCACACACACACTCACATACATACATACACTCACATACACTCACTCACTCACATACACACACTCACATACACTCACACACATACACACACTCACACACACACAAGATATACATAGATGCACACACACTGGCCGATCCTATGGGGGGGAATTTGTTGGACCCACATTACATACACATACACACACGTGTACACACACCCACACACAGTAACACGTGTACACACACACACAGTAACACGTGTACACACACACAAAGTAACACCTGTAAACGCACAGTAACACCTGTACACACACACGCACAGTAACACGTGTACACATACATGCAGTGGTCCTATGCAATGTATCAGTCCCTGGATTGGTGTCTCCCCGTGTCTCCCCGTTATCTCCCAGTGTCTCCCCGTGTCTCCCCGTTATCTCCCAGTGTCTTCCCGTGTCTCCCCGTTATCTCCCAGTGTCTTCCCGTGTCTCCCCGTGTCTTCCCGTGTCTCCCCGTTATCTCCCAGTGTCTTCCCGTGTCTCCTTGTGTCTCTCAGTATCTCCCGCATGTCTTCCCGTGTCTCCCTGGATCTCCCCGTATATCCTCGTGTCTCACCCGTGTCTCCCCGTGTCTCCCTGTGTCTCCCTGCGTCTCCCCGCGTCTCCCCGCGTCTCCTTCGTACCCCCCCCCCCCCTATCCACTCACTATGCCAAAGACTGCACGCAAGCGCCTAACATCCTCTTGTTAACCCCGGGGGTCCGATGGGATGAGGGTCAGGTTGGATCGTGGCTCTGCAGGTCCCCTTTCTCCAGGGGGTCTGGGTCCTGACTGTGCACTTCGGGTGCTGGGCTGGGTTCGGGTCAGGACAACGGCCTCGAGTCAGGGGTCAGAGTGAGGGGTCAGAGTCTGTAGGGTGAGGGGTCAGAGTCTGTAGCGTCAGGGGTCAGAGTCTGTAGGGTCAGGGGTCAGAGTCTGTGGGGTCAGGGGTCAGAGTTTGTAGGGTCAGGGGTCAGAGTCTGTAGGGTCAGGGGTCAGCGTCTGTAGGGTCAGGGGTCAGAGTCTGTAGGGTCAGGGGTTAGAGTCTATAGGGCCAGGGGTCAGAGTCTGTAGAGTGAGGGGTCAGGGGTCAGAGTCTTTTTGGGGCAGGGGTCAGAGTCTAGGCTACACAGGGGGGACTTTTAGGGTGTTCAGGTGTCACGTGAACCTGCAGGGTCCAAGCAGCGAGCTCAGCGCGGGCCCCTGGCTGCAACGAGTCCAATGGGGGCCCATCCCTGTCCCATATTACACCCCCCCCCCCGCAAGCCTCTTCGTAAGCCTGGCACCTCACCCCCCCTCACCACCTCGCCCCCCCCTCACCACCTCCCCCCGTGGAGCCCCGGTGCGATTGCACCGACTGCGCACTCGGTAGCTGCTTCACCGCCCCCCCCTCCCTCGCTTGCTGCACCCGCGTGGGAGACCGCGCTAGTCCCCCACCCCCTGTATCGTGCTTTGATGCTCCAACGCTGCCAGTTTCTATACGAGTATAAGAAAGCGAGAGAGAAAGAAACCCCCAACAATATTGTTCTGAGAGTTGATTCTCCGGGACTCGCGGAGCCTGCGAGGGCAGACGCTCGATGCGGCGGGCGGCGACGGACATCGGCGGGTCCCTCGATGTTGAGGCGGGCGCCTGTCTGGTTGTGTCCATCCGACTGCCTTTTCCAGATATTGTCCCGATATCTGGACAAACAAATAATCCGGGGTATCCGTGGCTAGCGCTCGCGTCCGGGTATCAATCTGGTTACCACGAAGACAGATAACTGCTGGTCGTCCATATGGGGTACCTCTGGTTATCACTCATCCGGTTGTCCATTAATTTTCCTGCAACACAGACATCTGGTTGTCCATCTGGGGTACCTCTGGTTATCACTCATCCGGTTGTCCATCTGGTTTCCTGGATCACATCTGGTTGTCCATCTGGTTTCCTGGATATCACACATCTGGTCGTCCATCTCGGTACCTCTATCATGATACCTGTCGCGACGATTTGCGTTCGTTGTAGCTCTACGCGGGGGGCTGTCTCCATCATCTTCGTCTTCGTTGTTTGAAAAGGGCACCCCCAGTGTCAGCTGTCTCCGTGCGCCACGCGGCGACCTCGGCATCCGGCCCTGCGAGGCGGGCATTCGTCTGCTGCCAGGACGGGGTGGCGGGGGGGGGGGCACGGTGACCGATACGCATTGTACCCAAATTTAAAATTCCACTACAGTTGGTATCTGTCCGACGAGCTGATAACTCCTTTCACATTCAGTTAGCTCTCTGACGGGTTGCTTTGTAGATGTCCACTCCCATCTGGTTAGACATCTGGTTGGTTGGTACGTGGATGTCCAGTCCATCTGAGCATTTGGGATCAGGGCGTTCAATCTGTCTGGTCGCCTCGCCGGATAATTGGCATTTGACTTCTCATCTGGGGGATAAGCCACGTGGCGAGCATCCACCTGGGTGTCCCACCTGGGCACGGGTCATTCTGGAAATACTCGTGGGGCGCTATCGCCTATCGCAAGGGTGGGGGGGGGGTGAGGGCCCACCAGCTTCCCCACAGCAGAACGAACCACAGACGGATCTCTCCGTCAGCACGAGGTCGACCATCGGTAACCGTGCAGTCTCCTGCGGTAAGAGTTCAACACCAAGACCAGCGGTGCCGACCAAATTCTCCCGCCCCCCAAACACAGACGCCAGCTCTCCGGACAGGTGGCAGACCCTAGGTGAGGACCAACATCCCACCCCTGGCCCGCGATGACTCCTCGGGTCGTCGTCTTCCTTACCACGGAGTGGCCTCGCACAGGACTCGATCCGTACCGCCCCCTCCCCCCACCCACCTCTGGCGGGTTTGTCCGGATGCGCCGTTGAGTTTTGTGTTCTCGCTGTGCGGTGTCGAGTCACGCGAGTTTCTGCAGGACCGGGAGTCCAGCGCGGACCAAATAAAGATTCGCCTTTTGTACTCAGCTCCCGTGCCCGGACCCTTCGCTGTATCACGGTGGCGGTGGTGGTGGTGGTGAATGTGGTGATGGTGGTGAAGGTGGTGATGGTGGTGGTGATGGTGGTGATGGTGGTGATGGTGGTGGTGATGATGGTGGTGATGGTGGTGGTGATGGTGGTGATGGTGGTGATGGTGGTGATGGTGATGGTGGTGATGGTGGTGGTGGTGATGGTGGTGATGGTATCCGTAATAGGGGAGCGGTAGTGTAGGAGCGGTCAGCCGGCTGCGCTACGAACCCGGCGACCCGAGTTCGATTCCCGGCCAACCACAGTGACGATTTTCTGTACCGGTCCTGGGCCTCCTCTAGGTCGACTCAGACTTAAATGAGTACCTGGTGCGGTGCGTAAAGTAATCGCCACTGGGGAGACAAAGGCGGCTGGGCGTGGTGCTGGCCACCCACCCCCTCGTGTGCCGTTTTGGCCTTGGTAGGTGCTACTCGCTAACAGCACTTGCCCCAACAGTCTGTTGAGGCTATACGGGGGTACTTTGTGTTTGGTATCCACAATAGAGGTTTTTGGGTTAGATCGCGTAAATATCTAAATGTGTCGTTCAACCCGCCACCACCCGACACAGCCAATTAGTAAGGCTTGTCACGTAAACAGAACGTGCCAATTCGTTACTAATACAGCACTAACCGGTGTATTGGAGAGCCAAGCCACAACATTTACAATCTGAGTACGACGTTTCACCAATAATTACACCTAGCTTCATCAGGCGACAGCCAGATTTGAATTGTTAACGTTGTGGGTGTTCTCTCCAACACACAACCGGCTAGTGCTGTACGAGTCACGAATTGGCCACGTTCTGTTTACGTGACAAACCTTACTGATTGTCTGTGTCGGGTGGTGGCGGGTTGAACGACACATTTAGATATTTACGCGATCTAACCCAAAAAAACCCTTCTATTATGGATAATATTGGTCTCAAAGGCCTACTAGCAGAGGTCACAACCGGGTACCCGATACCCGTACCCTACCCGATACCCGGCTACCCGTACCCGGCCGGGTATCCGTTTGCGACCCTGGTCCGGCCGGGTACGGGTACGGGTAGGCCGTGAGTCACCGGTGAGTCACGGTTTGTCACTCATTTCGGGTAGGGTACGGGCAGCGTATAGGTACCCGTACCCGGCCGGGTACGGGTACGGGTACGGGTACCCGTTTGCGACCCTGAGTCACCGGTGAGTCACCGTTTGTCACTCATTTCGGGTAGGGTACGGGTAGCGTACAGGTACCCGTACCCGGCCGGGTACGGGTACCCGTTTGCAACCCTGGTGCGGCCGGGTACAGGTACGGGTAAGGAATCAAAACCCGTTTGCGACCTCTGCCTACTAGGTGTTAGGTGGTGGCGGTAGTGGTGGTGGTGGTAGTGGTGGTGGTAGCGGTGGTGGTGGTAGTGGTGGTGGTGATAGTGGGCACGATATGGGCTGCTCGCCACCCCTCTCACTGACCAAGCCCCGGGCGTGTTTCCCAGGGAGCACTGCGAGGGTCACCAAGACAGGTGGCCACCGTCGTGGGTGAGTAATTGAGCGACTCGAAAAAAATGAACGAGTGAATGATGAAAATGAGGAGTGGGTGGATGAAACGGGTGAGCGATTTAAGTGAGTGAGTTCGTGGGTGACTTACCGAGCGACTTGGAGAATGAATGAGCGAGTGGGTTAGTGGGTGAGCGGGTTAGTGGGTGAGTGGAGATGGTTAGTGAGCTGGTGAGCGTGTGAGTGAGTGATTGAGAGTCACCGCCCTTTCCACCAGACCAAACCCAGACAGATTTCTCGGTCGGCCAAGGTCTATCAACATTTCACAGTTTATTGCAATAAGTTTCAACACAATGCCAGCATCCGGTCTCTACACGCGTCAATTACTGCCACCCAAACGGCGGCGAGATGTTAACTATCTCGCCTGGTCTACAGGAGGTCGTGGGTTCGATCCCGAACCTGACGCCTGCTGCTGTATATTTGCAGTTTGCGTGTCTCTCTCTCATCATCATCACGGTGGCTAGGAGATGTTAACTACCTCGCCTGGTGTACAGGAGGTCGTGGGTTTGATCCCAACCCTGACGCCTGCTGCTGCTGTATATTTGGAGTTTGCGGTGTCTCTCTCTCCGTGGTCGCGTGGATTTGTCTCCCGGGTCTTCCGATTTTACCCTCCACATTTAGAATCAACATCAATCGTTTAGAGTAGTTGCCTGCCATACACGATGATAATAAGGCACTTTATTGGACTATCATTTGTGGCCAGGTCGCTTCTGAAAAAGAGCTATGTAGATGAGTGGGCCTTACCTGGTAAAATAAAATTTGTTTAGTTTTAGTTCAGAGTTTAACTTTTTTTTTCATTTTACCAAGGCCCATTGAGCTGCGTAGCGAACTGGCCACAAATGACAGCTCAACGAGGTGAATATCATCACGTGGGACTATCCTGCAGCCAAATCCTCTACACGCGTGTTGATTTGAAATGTGGAGGGAAAAACCAGAGGGTTCGGAGAAAAATCCACGCGACCATGGGGCGAATATTCAAACTCCAAATATATAGGAGGCATCACTATGAGACCTCCTTTACCAGTGGCAAAATATAGTAATAGGTTTTTACCCTTTCAACTGGTACAACAACTGACGCCTTTATACAAGGCATCATGTTTGCAGTAACCACAACACAAGCAGTCAAAATGCAAACAAAAATAAACAACTCTGATGATGATAATGATATGCACTCAATACTCTGATAGTGCGCTGTCTTTGAGTTGTACTCCTTTTGGCGTCACTGGTCCAACACCAATGGAGACTAGGCTCTAAGAAAAGCTGTCTCGGGTGTGGACCAATCAACTTCAAGGACAGTGCATATCATTATCATTATCAGAGTTGTTTATTTTTGTTTGCATTTTGACTGCCTGTGTTGTGGTTATTGCAAACATGATGCCTTGTATAAAGGTGTCAGTTTTTTGTACCAGTTGAAAGGGTAAAAACCTATTACTATAGGAGGCATCGTCAGGGTCGGGAACGGACCAACGACCTCCTGCATCCCAGGCGAGGTAGTTGACATCTCGCCACCGCAGCGCCAGAGTGCACACAATGTCCATTGGGTGCACTCTGTAAAAGCGCCCCGGGTGTACATCCATTGGGTACACTGTGTAAAAGCGCCCCGTGTGGACACCCATTGGGTGCACTCTGTAAAAGCGTCCGTGTGGACATCCATTGGGTGCACTCTGTAAAAGCGCCCTGTGTGGACACCCATGGGTGCACTCTGTAAAAGCGCCCCGTGTAGACACCCATTGGGTGCACTCTGTAAAAGCGTCCGTGTGGACATCCATTGGGTGCACTCTGTAAAAGCGCCCCGTGTAGACACCCATTGGGTGCACTCTGTAAAAGCGCCCCGTGTGTACGCCCATTGGGTGCACTCTGTAAAAGCGCCCCGTGAGTGGACACCCATTGGGTGCACTCTGTAAAAGCGTCCGTGTGGACATCCATTGGGTGCACTCTGTAAAAGCGCCCTGTGTGGACACCCATTGGGTGCACTCTGTAAAAGCGCCCCGTGAGTGGACACCCATTGGGTGCACTCTGTAAAAGCGTCCGTGTGGACATCCATTGGGTGCACTCTGTAAAAGCGCCCCGTGTGTATGTCTATTGGGTGCACTCTGTAAAAGCGCCTCGTGGAGACACCCATTGGGTGCACTCTGTAAAAGCGCCTCGTGTGTATGTCTATTGGGTGCACTCTGTAAAAGCGCCTCGTGGAGACACCCATTGGGTGCACTCTGTAAAAGCGCCCCGTGTGTACGCCCATTGGGTACACTCTGTAAAAGCGCCTCGTGTAGACACCCATTGGGTGCACTCTGTAAAAGCGCCCGTGTAGACGCCTATTGGGTGCACTCTGTAAAAGCGCCCGTGTAGACGCCTATTGGGCGCACTCTGTAAAAGCGCCCCGTGTGTACGCCTATTGGGCGCACTGTGTCACCGCGTCCTCCCGTAGGGGAGAGAGGAGATCCCCGTCGTCACCTGCACACCTCACGCTGCTCTCGTCTCGCGGCCGCGATGTCGGGGTCCGGACCCCCTCAGCTGCGAACCCCCGAACTGGACATCGACCTGGGCAGCGACTCGGAGCTGACGGGGCCCCCTTGCCGGGGTCTCCTGGAGGCGGAGGAGCCCCCGTTCCACGCCAGCTCACTGCGGCTCGCCATCACCGATCCCGAAGGGGAGCCCGAGCGGTCCCCGTGGCGTGGGGGCGTTGGGGTCCTGGGGGTCCCGTGCGGCCCGCGGGGGACCGTGGTCTCCACGGTGACGAGGCTTCGCGTCGAGACCATCACCCCGGGGCCGAGGACCGCTGCCAAGGAGGCGAAAGTGAAACATTTCTTCGTGTTCAGGGTGAGTCTCCCCCGCTCCCCACTCCCTTGCTGCCCGCGGGGACCCAGCGGGACCCAGCGGGGACCCAGTGGGACCCAGCGGGGGAAGGGGGACGAGAGGGAACGAGAGTGAGGGGTGGGGGGTGGGGTGGGGGGCACCACCTTCATAGGCCGCGATTCCGACCGCGGCCTCGCCTAGATGCATTGCCCGGCGAGGAGAGGGGAGGACTCGAGGGAAGGGAGGGGGGGACCCTGGGAGGGGAAGGGGGACCCTGGGAGGGGGGGGCCCTGGGAGGGGGGGACTCTGGAGGGGGGGGGGGACCCTGGTAGGGGGGGGCCCTGGGAGGGGGGGACTCTGGGAGAGGGGGGGGGACTCTGGGAGGGGGGACCTGGGAGGGGGGGACCCTGGGAGGGGGGGTACCCTGGGAGGAGGGGGGGCCCTGGGAGGGGACCCTGGGGGGGGGCCTGGGAGGGGGGGGGACCCTGAGAGGAGACCCTGGGAGGGGGGGGGGGCAGCCTGGTTCAGGTCTCCTTTGCGCAGTGAGCCCCATAAATGGGGGAGATGTTCTACGTCACCACCTCCATCATCAGCCATGGTCACTCCCCTGCTGGATGAAGGCCTCCCCCCACCAGTCCACCGCCAGCTCTCACGAGCCCGCGATGTGTGCACGATCCACGCAGCACCTGCACACGAGCTGATGTCACCATCGCGACATCTCCCCGTGGTCAACATGCAGTACTGCACGGGCTGCATGTGCGGGGTGTGGCAGGCATGGTGCGGTGGACATGGAGTGGTGAGATTTGGTGCTGCATTGGTGTGATGGGAATGGTGCGGTGGGATTGGTGCGGTGGGTATGGTGTGGTGAGATTTGGTTCGGCATTAGTGTGATGGGAATGGTGTGGTGGAAATTGGTGTGAAAACGGTGTGGCGGTGTTTGGTGTGGCGATATTTGGTATGGCGGCATGATGTTGTGGTGATGGTGTGGTGTGTGGGGTGTTTGGTGAGGTCCCATCTGTGTTTTGTGATGCGGTGGGTGATGTGTGTGTGTGGTGTATTATGGGGAGCGGTGGGTGCAATGGCTAGCGCCACGTGCGCTACGAACCAGTTGACCCGAGTTCGATTCCCAACACACGGCCGACACTTTTGACGATTATCTGAACCGGTCATGGGCCTCCCCTTGGTAGACTCAGCCTCAAATGAGGTGTAAACATCGCACTGGGGGAGGCAAAGGTGGTCGAGGCACGTTGGTGCTGGCAACCCACCCCATAAGAGGTGTTCACTAACAGCTATATTGTGGTGTTTGGTGGCGTATGCTGCCGTGTGACGGTGTTGTGTGTGGTGTGTGCAGTGTGTGTGTGTGAATTGTGTGTGCAGGTGTGTGTGCAGTGTGTGTGGTGGTGTGCAGTGTGTGTGTGTGCAGTGTGTGTGAATTGGATGTGCAGTGTGTGTGTGTGAATTGTGTGTGCAGTGTGTGGTGGGTGCAGTGTGGTGGTGTGTGCAGTGTGTGTGTGTGATAAGTGTGTTCAGTGTGTGTGTGCAGTGTGTGGTGGTGTGTGCAGTTGTGTGTGTGTGAAGTGTGTGTGAATTGTGTGTGAAGTGTGTGTGTGCAGTGTGTGTGTGTGTGAAGTGTGTGTTGTGTGAAGTGGTGTGTAATTGTGTGGTGCAGTGTGTGTGTGTGAAGTGTGTGTGAATTGGTGTGTGCAGTGTGTTGAATTGTGTGTGTAGTGTGTGTGTGTGTGAAGTGTGTGTGAAGTGTCTGTGAATTGTGTGTGAGAGTGTTTGGGTGCATGTGTGTGTGTGTAGTGTGTGTGTGCAGTGTTGTGTGTGGGTGGCAGTGTGTGTGTGTGGGTGCAGTGTGGTGTGTGGGTGCAGTGTGTGTGGATGTGGGTGCAGTGTGTGCATTGGGTGTGTAGGGTGTGTAGGTGTGTGCGTGTGTGTGTGTGGGTGTAGTGTGTGGTGCAGTGTGTTGTGTGTAGGGGTGTAGTATGTGTGTGCAGTGTGTGTGTGGGTGTAGTGTGTGTGTGCAGTGTGTGTGTGTGTGAAGTGGTGTGTGTGTGAAGTGTGTGTGAATTGTGTGTGCAGTGTGTGTGTGTGAAGTGTGTGTGAATTGTGTGTGCAGTGTGTGTGAATTGTGTGTGTAGTGTGTGTGTGTGAAGTGTGTGTGAAGTGTCTGTGAATTGTGTGTGAAGTGTTTGGGTGCATGTGTGTGTGTAGTGTGTGTGTGCAGTGTATGTGTGTGGGTGCAGTGTGTGTTGTGGGTGCAGTGTGTGTGTTGGGTGCAGTGTGTGTGTGTGGGTGCAGTGTGTGCAGTGTGTGTGTGTGGGTGTAGTGTGTGTGCAGTGTGTGTGTGTGGGTGTAGTGTGTGTGTGCAGTGTGTGTGTGTGGGTGTAGTATGTGTGTGCAGTGTGTGTGTGGGTGTAGTGTGTGTGTGCAGTGTGTGTGTGCAGTGTTGTGTGTTGTGTGTGTGCAGTGTGTAGTGCAGTGTGTGGTGTGGGTGCAGTGTGTGTGTGGGCAGTGTATGTTTGTGGGGTGCGTGTGTGTGCAGTGTGTGTGTGTGGGTGCAGTGTGTGTGCAGTGTGTGCAGTGTGTGTTGTGGGTGCAGTGTGTGTGTGTGCTGTGTGTGTGTGTGTGCAGTGTGCAGTGTGTGTGCGTGCAGTGTGTGTGCAGTGTGTGTGTTGGCACAGTGGCGAGCACAGGTGGTGCATCTGCCAGTCATCTCGGTTGACCCTCCTGCCAGCAGCGAGCCTTTTCACACTTGAATCCCATCACCTCAAAGGGGCAGTCCATAAATGACGTCACGCGACATTGGACGATTTTGACCCCCCCTCCCTTCGTCACCGGCGTCACAAAAGTTAGACCCCCCTCAAATATGACGTACCAAAGCTCTAGCCACCCCCCATCCCCCCCAAAAAAACATGCTTTAAACTATTGTCATTGTAGTGCGTATTTAATGTGCCGTTGCACTCTGATGTTGTTGGAGAAAACATTTATTAAAAAGTATACTTAATTAAGTAGAACGTGTTGTCTATATTTATTAAAGTTGCGCATTTTGATGTGACGTCCACATTTCCCAAACCCCCCCCCCCTCGTCACATCGTCACAAATGTCTGACCCCCCCCCCCCCAGGTGCGTGACGTCATTTATGGACGGCCTCAAAGTGCACCTAGCCTGGCACAAACTGCATGCTACGTCATCGTCACTTAGTGGTGGTGATTGGGGGCTGTAGTTGTTGTGTGTGTGATGGCGTGGTGCTGGCCACCCATGCCTTTGTGTGCCGTGCCGGCCTGCATAGATGCTACTCGCTAACAGCACTTGCCCCAACAGTCCGTGGGATCTTTGTCTTTGTGTGATGGGGTGAGTGTGTATGGGGCCGTCCATAAATGACGTCACACTGGGGTGGACAGAACCACGCCATCACACACACAATAACAACAACAGCCGCCAATCACCGCCACTAAGTGGCGATGACGTTAGCATGCAGTTTGTGCCAGGCTAGGTGCACTTTGGGGCCGTTCATAAATGACGTCACGCACCTGGGGGGGGGGGTCAGACATTTGTGACGATGTGTGACGAGGGGGGGGGGGGTTTGAGAAATGTGACGTCACATCAAAATGCGCAACTTTAAAAAATATAGACAACACGTTCTACTTAATTAAATAGACTTTTTAAGAAATGTTTTCTCCTACAACATCAGAGTGCAACGCCACATTAAATACGCACTACAAAGACAATAGTTTAAAGCGATTTGAAGCATGTTTTATTTTCAAAATGGAAATATGTTTTTGGGGGGGGGGGCAGAGCTTTGTGACGTCATATTTGAGAGGGGGGGGGTCTGACTTTTTGTGACGCCGTGTGACGGGGGGGGGGTCAAAAATCGTCCAAAATCGCGTGACGTCATTTATGGACGCCCCCTATGCGTCTTTGCGTTATTCCCCTCACGGCCAAACACCAGGTGAGGCTCGTCTGAACTGGTCCTGGGCCTCCC
>NC_083818.1:3007131-3051644 GCF_015708825.2 Lethenteron reissneri
GCGGCTGCTGCTGTTGTTGGTTGTTGTTGTGTTGTGTTGTTGTTGTGTTTTGTTGTTGTTGTGTGTTTGTGTGTTGTTGGTGGTTGTGGTTGTGTTGTTGTTGTTTGTTGGTGTTGTTTGTGTTGTTGTTGGTGTTGTGTTGTTGTTTGTGTTGTTGTTGTTTGTTGTTGTTGGTGTTGTTGTTGTTTGTGTGTTGTTGGTGTTGTTGTTGGTGTTGTTGTTGGTGTTGGGGTTGTTGGTGTGTGTTGTTGGTGTTGTTGGTGTTGGTGTTGGTGTGTTGTTGGTGTGTTGGTGTTGTTGTTGGTGGGTTGTTGTTGGTGTGTTGTTGTTGGTGTTGTTGGTGTGTTGTTGTTGTTGGTGTGTGTTGGTTGTGGTGTGGGTTGTTGTTGGTGTTGTGTGTGTGGTGTTGTTTTGTTGGTGTTGTTGTTGGTTGTGTTGTGGTGTGTTGGTGTTGTTGGTGTGTTGTTGGTGGTGTTGGTTGGTGTTGTTGGGGTGTTGTTGTGTGGTGTTGTTGTTGGTGTTGTTGTGGTGTGGTGTGTTGTTGGTGTTGTTGTGGTTGTTGTGGTGTGTGTGTTGTTGGTGTTGGTGTTGTGTTGGTGTGTTGTTGGTGTTGTTGTTGGTGTTGTTGTTGGTGGTGTGTTGTTGGTGTTGTTGTTGTTGGTTGTTGTGTTGTTGTGGTGTGTTGTTGGTGTTGTTGGTGTGTTGTTGTTGGTGTTGTGGTTGTTGTGGTGTTGTTGTTGGTGGTGTTGTTGGTGTGGGTTGTTGTGGTGTTGTTGTGTTGGTGTTGTTGTTGTTGTTGTTGGTGTTGTTGTTGGGTTGTTGGTGTTGTTGGTGGTTTGTTGGTGTTGTTGTTGGTGTTGTTGTTGTTGGTGTTGTTGTTGTGGTGTTGTTGGTGTTGTTGGTGTTCGTGTACACAAACACGCACCGCGGGGAGCGGCGGCAGAACGCTTGGCACCCGCGCTATGAACCCGGCAACCCGAGTTCAGTTGGCGATCTGAGCCAGTCTCGGGCCTCCCCTAGGTCGACTCGACCTCAAATGAGTACCCGGTGCATCTGTGTAAACATCGCCACTGGGGAGACAAAGGCGGACGGGCGCGTGGTGCTGGCCACCCACCCCCTCGTGCGCCGTGCCGGCCTTCACAGGTGCTGCAACTCGCTAACAGCACTTGCCCCGACAGTCCGTTGAGGCTACACGGGGCGCCTTTGTCTCGCGTGGTCTCCGGGGGCCACCGGGTTCAGTCCCCGGGGCCGCAGCGACGACGCCGCCGCCGTCTCCGTGACGCCCTGACGCGTGCGTTGCCATGGCGACGCTCCCTTGTTACCAGGGACCACGGGGAGGGGATGATGGGGAGGGGAGGTCGGCAAGGGGCGGGGTGGGGGGCGAGACGCCACCCATCCACGCACTTCTCCTGCCACGCACGCAGCCTCGTGGTAGACCACTGCTGGATGGATGCCCCCGTCCCTCGCGCCGTGGGGGTGATCTCGGCCATACTTCCCCGCGCTGGTCAGTGCGGGTTGCCGCGCGCGGGAGAGGCCGCTGACAGCGCTGCGCTGAGGTCGCGAACCCACGTGACCGCTCACGGCCATTGACGCCGGTGACGATTGTTTGAACCGGTCCCTGGGCCTCCCCTAGGTCGGCTCAGTCTCAAATGAGTACCCGGTGTGGTGTGTAGTAAACATCGCCACGAGGGAGACAAAGGCGGTCGGGCGTGGTGCTGGCCACCAACCGCTCGCGTGCCGTGCCGGCTTTAATAGGTGCTCGCTAACAGCACTTGCCCCAACAGTCTGTTAAGACTATTCGGGGGATCTTAGTCTTTGGTGGCGGTGGTTGTGATGGTGGTGGTGGTGCTTGTGGTAGTGGTGGTTGTGGTGGTAGTGGTGGTTGTGGTGCTGGTGGTGCTGGTGGTGGTTATGGTAGTGGTGGTGCTTGTGGTAGTGGTGCTGGTGGTGCTGGTGGTAGTGGTTGTGGTGGTGGTGCCCATACTCTGCACGTGACTGCCCATCGTAGTCACCCACCGCCCTGTGGAGGCAGCAGGGGGGGGGAGGTGGGGTTGGTGTATCACACACAGATGATGTGGAACTCCCTTCCCGCGGCTCGCTAGGAGCAGGCAGTGCAGCAAGTGGGATCATCGCCACCTGTTCATTCCATCTCTACAGGGTGGTGGGGATAGAGCGTTGCCCCCTCGCGCGAGGCGTGGGTTGTCTCCGGGTGCTCCGATCTCCTCCTGTCCCCCACGTGCATAATAAACACGACTCGTCATTCATCGGCTGTAAACATCTTTAAGTCAATAAACGCACGGTGTGGCAGCAGCAGCAGCAGTAGCAGCAGCTGGAGCAGCTCCCTGGCTGAACAAGAGTCATTGCGACTCGTGTCGCGTTCTCTGGATAACTCCGTGACACCGCCGTTGTTAGATAAGTGCAGAGCATGTTCGGATATGTCTATCAAGCCAGCACAAGTATGCTCGCAGCTGCAATGGGCCATGTTAATAGCGTCGCCAAATGAGTATGTGGTCTCTATGAGAGTCTGTGGGTCTCTGTGAGTCTATTGATCTGTGTGGGTTTGTGGGTCTCGGTTTGAGGCTACGGGTCTCTGTGTGAGTCTATGGGTCTCTGTGTGAGTCTATGGGTCTGTGTGTGAGTCTATGGGTCTCTGTCTGAGTCTATGGGTCTGTGTGTGAGTCTATGGGTCTCTGTGTGAGTCTATGGATCTCTGTGTGAGTCTATGGCTCTGTGTGTGAGTCTATGGGTCTGTGTGTGAGTCTATGGGTCTCTGTGTGAGTCTATGGGTTTCTGTGTGAGTCTATGGGTCTCTGTGTGAGTCTATGAGTCTGTGTGTGAGTCTATGAGTCTGTGTGTGAGTCTATGGGTCTCAGTGTGAGTCTATGGGTCTGTGTGTGAGTCTATGAGTCTGTGTGTGAGTCTATGGGTCTGTGTGTGAGTCTATGGGTCTCAGTGTGAGTCTATGGGTCTGTGTGTGAGTCTATGAGTCTGTGTGTGAGTCTATGGGTCTCTGTGTGAGTCTATGGGTCTCAGTGTGAGTCTATGGGTCTGTGTGTGAGTCTATGAGACCCCTAGGTGATTGCTCACTGTGTTTGGAGCTAAAACCCGGATTGGAACCCGGGCTGTCTCAGCCTCGGCGTCATTTTGAACTCACCTTAGCTCCGAACGTAACATATCCACGGCGGAGTGGTGGCGCAGCGGTTAGCGCATTGCGCTATGCCAACCTGAGTTAGATTCCCGGCCACGTCCAACGTCTTATCAACTACTAAACTAAAGTGCGTGTATTTACTCTACTAGGTGAGGCCCACTGATCTCTTCTTCAGCAGCGATCTGGCCACAAATGATAGCTCAACGAAGTGGGCTCATCATCGCGTGGAAATGTCTGGCAGCCAAAGACTCTGAACATGTGACGTTGATTGTAAATGTGGATCGATAAACCGGAATACCCGGAGACAAATCCACGCGACCACGGGGAGAGAGAGACGCAAACTCCAAATATACAGCAGCAGGCGTCAGGATGGGGATCGAACCCACGACCTCCTGTAGACCAGGCGAGGTAGTTAACATCTCCTAGCCACCGTGATGATGATGAGAGAGAGACACACAAACTCCAAAAATACAGCAGCAGCAGGCGTCAAGGTCGGGATCGAACCCACGACCTCCTGTACACCAGGCGAGGTAGTTAACATCTCCTAGCCACCGTGATGATGATGAGAGAGAGACACGCAAACTCCAAAAATACAGCAGCAGCAGGCGTCAGGGTCGGGATCGAACCCACGACCTCCTGCACACCAGGCGAGGTAGTTAACATCTCCTAGCCACCGTGATGATGATGAGAGAGAGACACACAAACTCCAAAAATACAGCAGCAGCAGGCGTCAGGGTCGGGATCGAACCCACGACCTCCTGTACACCAGGCGAGGTAGTTAACATGTCATAGCCACCGTGATGATGATGAGAGAGAGACACGCAAACTCCAAAAATACAGCAGCAGCAGGCGTCAGGGTCGGGATCGAACCCACGACCTCCTGTACACCAGGCGAGGTAGTTAACATGTCATAGCCACCTTGGCACTACGTCACCACCAACCCCCCCCCCCCCCCCCACGGGTGGTGCTCCCCCTCGCCAACCCTGCACGGACCGGAGCGGTGAAGTACGGTCAAACACCCCCCCCCCCCGGGAGGGGGAAGCGTTCATCCAGCAGTGGATCGGGAAAGGAGAACATCTCCATTGACATCCTCCTCTCACCCCCCCTCACCCCCCCCCCTCCCCCAGGCGCGTGAGGGTGAGGGTGAGGCTGCCGCCGCGGACGAACCCCTGGGTGAGTGCGGGCGGTGGGGGCGGTGAGCGGGGTCTGTTGTGTGCGGTGTGGTTGTGTGTGGCAGTGTGGTGGTGTGCTGCGCGGTGTGCAGGCCCATGTGCAGTGCGAGTACGGTATCAATCTCTGTGGTGGCACTGGTGGCGCGGTGAGGCTTGCGGTGCGGTGCGTGTAGGGGTGTGCGTGTCGGCGTGTGGTATTGATATGTGCGCTGTGCGCTGGTCCGTGTAGGGGTGTGCGTGTAGGGGGTGTGGTATTGATATGTGCGCTGGTGTGTGTAGGGGTGTGCGTGTAGGGGGTGTGGTATTGACATGTGCGCTGGTGTGTGTAGGGGTGTGCGTGTCATGCGGGCTGCCCGTGAGTGGCGAGGGCTGCGTGGCGGAGCAGCGCCTGCACCACGTCCACTGCTTCACGTGCGCCGCCTGCGCCCGGCGCCTGCAGGGGCTGCCCTTCTACAGCACGCCCGGCGTGGGGCACCTGTGCGAGGCCTGCTACCTGGTCAGCCCCCGGCGGCCGGGGTCACAGCCGGGGTCACAGCCGGGGTCACAGCCGGGGTCGCAGTCGGGGTCGCAGTCGGGGTCGCAGTTGGGGTCGCAGTCGGGGTCACAGTCGGGATCAGTCGGGGTCACAGCCGGGGTCGCAGCCGGGGTCGCAGTCGGGGTCGCAGTCGGGGTCGCAGTCGGGGTCACAGTCGGGGTCGCAGTCGGGGTCACAGTCGGGATCAGTCGGGGTCACAGCCGGGGTCACAGTCGGGGTCGCAGTCGGGGTCGCAGTCGGGGTCACAGTCGGGGTCGCAGTTGGGGTCACAGTGGGGTCACAGCCAGGGTCACAGTCATGGTCACAGTCGGGGTCGCAGTCGGTGTCACAGCCGTGGTCACAGTCGGGGTCGCAGTTGGGGTCACAGTCGGGGTCACAGCCGGGATCACAGTCATGGTCACAGTCATGGTCACAGTCGGGGTTACAGCCGGGGTCACAGTCATGGTCACAGCCGGGGTCACAGTCATGGTCACAGTCGGGGTCACAGCCGGGGTCACAGTCGGGGTCACAGTCGGGGTCACAGTCATGGTCACAGTCGGGGTCACAGTCGGGGTCGCAGTCGGGGTCACAGTCGGGGTCACAGTCATGGTCACAGTCGGGGTCACACCCGGGGTCGCAGTCGGGGTCGCAGCCGGGGTCACAGTCGGGGTCACAGTCGGGGTCACAGTCGGGGTCACAGCCGGGGTCACAGTCGGGGTCACAGCCGGGGTCAGAGCCGGGATCACACATCAGGGCTGATGCTGCCTCTCTCCTGCTGATGTTGACACACCGCACTCCCCCTGCGTCTCCCTTGTCTCGCTGTGTGTCTCCCCCTTGCTTGTCCTGATGTCTCCCCTCGTGTTTCCCCTGCGCGTGTCCCCGCGCGCTCCCCCGTGTCCCCGTGCGCTCCCCCGTGTCCCCGCGCGCTCCCCCGTGTCCCCGTGCGCTCCCCCGTGTCCCCGTGCGACAGGAGACGCTGGAGCACTGCAGCGTGTGCGGCGAGGCCATCGTGAACCGCATCCTGCACGCCACGGGGCGCGCCTTCCACCCGGCGTGCTTCGCGTGCTCCGAGTGCGGCACGAGCCTGGACGGCGTTCCCTTCACCGTGTGCTCCGCCAACCGCGTGCACTGCCTCGAGGATTTCCACAGGCAAACCGCACAGTCGCCGCTGCGGCCGCCACCGTCGCACAACCGTGATCACCACGATCACCGCGATCACCGCAATCGCGCAACCACGATGACCGCAATCACACAACCACCATCACCAGGACCACCACGGTCACCGCAACCACGGACAACCACGATCACCGGGAACACCACCACCAAGATCACCACCACCACACACAACCACGATCACCGGGAACACCACCACCACGATCACCATCACCACCACCACCACCACGATCACCACCACCACCACGATCACCAGGTCCACCACCACCACGATCACCACCACCACGATCACCACCACAACCACGATCACCAGGTCCACCACCACCACGATCACCACCACTACAATCACCACCACCACCACCACGATCACGGTCACCACCACAACCACGATCACCAGGTCCACCACCACCACCACCACGACCACGGTCACCACAACCACACACAGCCACGATCGCCGCACGATCACACAACCGAGAAGCAGGAAGGCCTCGCTCGCATCATCATCATCAGCATCATCATCTTCAGCATCATCAGCATCATCATCATCAGCATCATCATCATCAGCATCATCATCATCAGCATCATCACCCCACGTGTTCACCCAGGAAGGCCTCGCTCGCATCATCATCAGCATCATCATCATCATCACCCCACGTGTTCACCCAGGAGTCTCAAGAGCCCCTTGGTTCGGGAGGGTCCTGCCAGGTTGTATCGGTAGGGGGCGATGCTGCCACTGTGTGATCCCTCTAGCCCAGGGGTCGGGAACCTTTTTGACTGGGAGAGCCATAAAAGCCAAATATTTCTAAATATATTTCATTGAGAGCCATATAGTATTTTTAACGTATAATAAATTTAATATGTCTTACTTTTAATGCGACTTCTGGTGCTGCATGGTTTTGCTGATGGCCTTTGTAGTCTGGTTCATACGTGGTGAGGTTGAGCTTCATGCAGGCGTGACCCGTGAAATTTATCTTCAAAACTAGTTTCTGTTTACTTTAAAATGACACAGTATTATTAAGCAATATCACAAGTATTTTAAAATCAGTCCAAACTGATTTTTTTTTCAACTCAAAATTGTCTGGGAGCCATATGCCGTCACTGGAAGAGCCATATATGGCTCGCGAGCCATAGGTTCCCGACCGCTGCCCTCGAGTTTACTTTGCAGGGGATGATGTCTCGGCGTTGGGGGACGTTTTTTTGGCCGATAGCCGTTCACACCGTGCGCTCAGCTCCGGGAAGAGGATTGAGACTCCAGAGGAAAGCCGTTGTGTGGGACAGGGGCAGAACGTGCAAGCTCCATTCACTCACTCCACCCCAGGCGGATAGCGACCCCTAGTGGATAGCGACCGCTTACGATGCGGTGCATGTGTGTGGTGTGGAGTGTATGGTGCGGTGTGGTGTGTACGGTGCGTGTGTGTGGTGTGGAGTGTATGATGCGGTGTGGTGTGTACGGTGCATGTGTGTGGTGTGGAGTGTATGGTGCGGTGTGGAGTGTACGGTGCGGTACATGTGTGTGGTGTGTACGGTGCATGTGTGTGGTGTGGAGTGTATGGTGCGGTGCATGTGTGTGGTGTGGAGTGTATGGTGCGGTGCGGTGTGTACGGAGCGGTGCTTGTGTGTGGTGCGTCTGTGTGGTGTGTAAGGCGCGGTGCGTGTGGCATTGTGCGCGTTGTTTACGGTGCATATGGTGCATGTGTGCGTGTGATGCGTGCGGTGCGTGTGGTGTGTGCGGTGTTCACGGTGCGTGCGGTGCGTGTGGTGTGTGTGGTGCATGTGTGCGTGCGGTGCGTGCAGTGCGTGTGGTGCGTGCGGTGCGTGTGGTGTGTGCGTGTGGTGCGTGTGGTGCGTGTGGTGGGTGCGGTGTGCACGGTGCGTGTGGTGCGTGTGGTGCGTGTGGTGCGTGTGGTGCGTGCGGTGTTCACGGTGCGTGTGGTGCGTGCGGTGCGTGTGGTGCGTGCGGTGCGTGTGGTGCGTGCGGTGCGTGCGGTGTGTGTGGTGCGTGCGGTGTGTGTGGTGCGTGCGGTGCGTGTGGTGCGTGCGGTGCGTGTGGTGCGTGTGGTGCGTGTGGTGCGTGTGGTGCGTGTGGTGCGTGTGGTGTGTGTGGTGTGTGTGGTGCGTGCGGTGCGTGTGGTGCGTGTGGTGCGTGTGGTGCGTGCGGTGCGTGTGGTGCGTGTGGTGCGAGTGGTGCGTGCGGTGTGTGTGGTGCGTGCGGTGCGTGTGGTGCGTGCGGTGCGTGTGGTGCGTGTGGTGCGTGCGGTGCGTGTGGTGCGTGCGGTGCGTGCGGTGTGTGTGGTGCGTGCGGTGTGTGTGGTGCGTGCGGTGTGTGTGGTGCGTGCGGTGCGTGCGGTGTGTGTGGTGCGTGCGGTGTGTGTGGTGCCTGCGGTGTGTGTGGTGCGTGCGGTGCGTGCGGTGCGTGTGGTGCGTGCGGTGCGTGCGGTGCGTGCGGTGCGTGCGGTGTTCACGGTGCGTGTGGTGCGTGCGGTGCGTGTGGTGCGTGCGGTGCGTGTGGTGCGTGCGGTGCGTGCGGTGTTCACGGTGTGTGTGGTGCGTGTGGTGCGTGTGGTGCGTGCGGTGTTCACGGTGCGTGTGGTGCGTGCGGTGTTCACGGTGCGTGTGGTGCGTGCGGTGTTCACGGTGCGTGCAGGAAGTTTGCCCCGCGCTGCTCGGTGTGCGGCGAGGCCATCGTGCCGGCGCCCGGCGAGAAGGAGACACTGCGCGTCGTGGCGCTCGACCGCAGCTTCCACGTCGCCTGCTACAAGTGCGAGGTGAGCGCGGGCAAAGGCCCCCCGCGTAGCCCGCGCGGCCTCACCAGGGCAAGTGCTGTTGGCGCGCCACTCTTCCCCCCCCCACCGCCGGTTCAGATTTTGGGTTGGTTGCCGCGAGCGGGAATCGAACTCGGGTCGCCGGGTTTGCCCGCTAACCGCTGCGCCACCGCTCCCCACCACCCAGATTTGTATTTATTTGTTTACCAGGTAAGTCCCCGCTGAGCTCTGTAGATATTTTTTCAGAAGTGACCTGGCCATGACAGATGATAGCTCCACGAGGTGGCTTATCGTCATCACGTGGAAATGTACAGCAGGCAAATACTCTGAACGTGTGACGTCGATTCTAAATGTAGGAGGGAAAAACCCAGAGGACCCGGAGAAAGAATCCACGCGTGGAGAGAGAGAGAGAGACGCAAACTCCAAATATACAGCAGCAGGCATCAGGGTTGGGATCGAACCCACGACCTCCTGTATACCAGGCGAGGGAGTTAACATCTCCTAGCCACTGCAATGCCTCCTGGGATTGCTCTTCTGCTGCTGCTGTGTGAACGGAGTGGAACAATGTGGACGTCCAAAACAATAAACACCTCCTCGTTCGAGAAACAAACATCAATCGCACCACCGCCTGGCTACGACATTCCTCCTCCTCCTCGAAGACACCGCTGGTGGAGTCACCCACCGCACCGCTGGTGGAGTCACCCACCGCATCGGGACGTCACCACGAGGCCCATGCCGCCCCTCGTCCATACAGGGGACAATTGAAGCCGCAGTGGCCGCGACCTGTGGACACACAACCCAAACTGTGGACCTCCCCTAGGTCGTCTCAGCATTAACATTGTATGTACCTGGTGCGGTGCGTAAACATCACCACGTGGGGCGATAAAGGCGGCCGGGCGTGGTGCTGGCCACCCACCCCCTCGTGTGCCGTGCCGGCCTTCATTAGGTGCTACTCGCTAACAGCACTTGCCCCAGCAGTCTGTTGACTCCACGTGTGTGCGTGTGTGTCTCCGTGTGTCCCCCCATGTGTGTCTCCCCGTGTGTGTCTCCGTGTGTCTCCCCGTGTGTGTCTCTGTGTGTCTCCGTGTGTGTCCCCGCGTGTCTCCGTGTGTCTCCCCGTGTGTGTCTCCGTGTCTCTGTGTCTCCGTGTGTCTCCCCGTGTGTGTCTCCGTGTGTGTCTCTGTGTGTCTCCGTGTGTGTCCCCGTGTGTGTCCCCGTGCGTGTCCCCCGTGTGTCTCCGTGCGTGTCCCCGTGACGCAGGACTGCGGGCTGGTGCTGTCCCCCTCGGAGGGCAAGGAGAGAGGCTGCTTCCCGCTGGACGGCCACATCCTCTGCTTCCAGTGCAGCGACTCGCGGCTGCAGGCCCGGCCCGGTCTGGCTGGCCCACAGCCTCTCTCATCATAAACACACTCACACACACACTCACATACATACATACACTCACATACACTCACTCACTCACATACACACACTCACATACACTCACACACATACACACACTCACACACACACAAGATATACATAGATGCACACACACTGGCCGATCCTATGGGGGGGAATTTGTTGGACCCACATTACATACACATACACACACGTGTACACACACCCACACACAGTAACACGTGTACACACACACACAGTAACACGTGTACACACACACAAAGTAACACCTGTAAACGCACAGTAACACCTGTACACACACACGCACAGTAACACGTGTACACATACATGCAGTGGTCCTATGCAATGTATCAGTCCCTGGATTGGTGTCTCCCCGTGTCTCCCCGTTATCTCCCAGTGTCTCCCCGTGTCTCCCCGTTATCTCCCAGTGTCTTCCCGTGTCTCCCCGTTATCTCCCAGTGTCTTCCCGTGTCTCCCCGTGTCTTCCCGTGTCTCCCCGTTATCTCCCAGTGTCTTCCCGTGTCTCCTTGTGTCTCTCAGTATCTCCCGCATGTCTTCCCGTGTCTCCCTGGATCTCCCCGTATATCCTCGTGTCTCACCCGTGTCTCCCCGTGTCTCCCTGTGTCTCCCTGCGTCTCCCCGCGTCTCCCCGCGTCTCCTTCGTACCCCCCCCCCCCCTATCCACTCACTATGCCAAAGACTGCACGCAAGCGCCTAACATCCTCTTGTTAACCCCGGGGGTCCGATGGGATGAGGGTCAGGTTGGATCGTGGCTCTGCAGGTCCCCTTTCTCCAGGGGGTCTGGGTCCTGACTGTGCACTTCGGGTGCTGGGCTGGGTTCGGGTCAGGACAACGGCCTCGAGTCAGGGGTCAGAGTGAGGGGTCAGAGTCTGTAGGGTGAGGGGTCAGAGTCTGTAGCGTCAGGGGTCAGAGTCTGTAGGGTCAGGGGTCAGAGTCTGTGGGGTCAGGGGTCAGAGTTTGTAGGGTCAGGGGTCAGAGTCTGTAGGGTCAGGGGTCAGCGTCTGTAGGGTCAGGGGTCAGAGTCTGTAGGGTCAGGGGTTAGAGTCTATAGGGCCAGGGGTCAGAGTCTGTAGAGTGAGGGGTCAGGGGTCAGAGTCTTTTTGGGGCAGGGGTCAGAGTCTAGGCTACACAGGGGGGACTTTTAGGGTGTTCAGGTGTCACGTGAACCTGCAGGGTCCAAGCAGCGAGCTCAGCGCGGGCCCCTGGCTGCAACGAGTCCAATGGGGGCCCATCCCTGTCCCATATTACACCCCCCCCCCCGCAAGCCTCTTCGTAAGCCTGGCACCTCACCCCCCCTCACCACCTCGCCCCCCCCTCACCACCTCCCCCCGTGGAGCCCCGGTGCGATTGCACCGACTGCGCACTCGGTAGCTGCTTCACCGCCCCCCCCTCCCTCGCTTGCTGCACCCGCGTGGGAGACCGCGCTAGTCCCCCACCCCCTGTATCGTGCTTTGATGCTCCAACGCTGCCAGTTTCTATACGAGTATAAGAAAGCGAGAGAGAAAGAAACCCCCAACAATATTGTTCTGAGAGTTGATTCTCCGGGACTCGCGGAGCCTGCGAGGGCAGACGCTCGATGCGGCGGGCGGCGACGGACATCGGCGGGTCCCTCGATGTTGAGGCGGGCGCCTGTCTGGTTGTGTCCATCCGACTGCCTTTTCCAGATATTGTCCCGATATCTGGACAAACAAATAATCCGGGGTATCCGTGGCTAGCGCTCGCGTCCGGGTATCAATCTGGTTACCACGAAGACAGATAACTGCTGGTCGTCCATATGGGGTACCTCTGGTTATCACTCATCCGGTTGTCCATTAATTTTCCTGCAACACAGACATCTGGTTGTCCATCTGGGGTACCTCTGGTTATCACTCATCCGGTTGTCCATCTGGTTTCCTGGATCACATCTGGTTGTCCATCTGGTTTCCTGGATATCACACATCTGGTCGTCCATCTCGGTACCTCTATCATGATACCTGTCGCGACGATTTGCGTTCGTTGTAGCTCTACGCGGGGGGCTGTCTCCATCATCTTCGTCTTCGTTGTTTGAAAAGGGCACCCCCAGTGTCAGCTGTCTCCGTGCGCCACGCGGCGACCTCGGCATCCGGCCCTGCGAGGCGGGCATTCGTCTGCTGCCAGGACGGGGTGGCGGGGGGGGGGGCACGGTGACCGATACGCATTGTACCCAAATTTAAAATTCCACTACAGTTGGTATCTGTCCGACGAGCTGATAACTCCTTTCACATTCAGTTAGCTCTCTGACGGGTTGCTTTGTAGATGTCCACTCCCATCTGGTTAGACATCTGGTTGGTTGGTACGTGGATGTCCAGTCCATCTGAGCATTTGGGATCAGGGCGTTCAATCTGTCTGGTCGCCTCGCCGGATAATTGGCATTTGACTTCTCATCTGGGGGATAAGCCACGTGGCGAGCATCCACCTGGGTGTCCCACCTGGGCACGGGTCATTCTGGAAATACTCGTGGGGCGCTATCGCCTATCGCAAGGGTGGGGGGGGGGTGAGGGCCCACCAGCTTCCCCACAGCAGAACGAACCACAGACGGATCTCTCCGTCAGCACGAGGTCGACCATCGGTAACCGTGCAGTCTCCTGCGGTAAGAGTTCAACACCAAGACCAGCGGTGCCGACCAAATTCTCCCGCCCCCCAAACACAGACGCCAGCTCTCCGGACAGGTGGCAGACCCTAGGTGAGGACCAACATCCCACCCCTGGCCCGCGATGACTCCTCGGGTCGTCGTCTTCCTTACCACGGAGTGGCCTCGCACAGGACTCGATCCGTACCGCCCCCTCCCCCCACCCACCTCTGGCGGGTTTGTCCGGATGCGCCGTTGAGTTTTGTGTTCTCGCTGTGCGGTGTCGAGTCACGCGAGTTTCTGCAGGACCGGGAGTCCAGCGCGGACCAAATAAAGATTCGCCTTTTGTACTCAGCTCCCGTGCCCGGACCCTTCGCTGTATCACGGTGGCGGTGGTGGTGGTGGTGAATGTGGTGATGGTGGTGAAGGTGGTGATGGTGGTGGTGATGGTGGTGATGGTGGTGATGGTGGTGGTGATGATGGTGGTGGTGGTGGTGGTGATGGTGGTGATGGTGGTGATGGTGGTGATGGTGATGGTGGTGATGGTGGTGGTGGTGATGGTGGTGATGGTATCCGTAATAGGGGAGCGGTAGTGTAGGAGCGGTCAGCCGGCTGCGCTACGAACCCGGCGACCCGAGTTCGATTCCCGGCCAACCACAGTGACGATTTTCTGTACCGGTCCTGGGCCTCCTCTAGGTCGACTCAGACTTAAATGAGTACCTGGTGCGGTGCGTAAAGTAATCGCCACTGGGGAGACAAAGGCGGCTGGGCGTGGTGCTGGCCACCCACCCCCTCGTGTGCCGTTTTGGCCTTGGTAGGTGCTACTCGCTAACAGCACTTGCCCCAACAGTCTGTTGAGGCTATACGGGGGGTACTTTGTGTTTGGTATCCACAATAGAGGTTTTTGGGTTAGATCGCGTAAATATCTAAATGTGTCGTTCAACCCGCCACCACCCGACACAGCCAATTAGTAAGGCTTGTCACGTAAACAGAACGTGCTAATTCGTTACTAATACAGCACTAACCGGTGTATTGGAGAGCCAAGCCACAACATTTACAATCTGAGTACGACGTTTCACCAATAATTACACCTAGCTTCATCAGGCGACAGCCAGATTTGAATTGTTAACGTTGTGGGTGTTCTCTCCAACACACAACCGGCTAGTGCTGTACGAGTCACGAATTGGCCACGTTCTGTTTACGTGACAAACCTTACTGATTGTCTGTGTCGGGTGGTGGCGGGTTGAACGACACATTTAGATATTTACGCGATCTAACCCAAAAAAACCCTTCTATTATGGATAATATTGGTCTCAAAGGCCTACTAGCAGAGGTCACAACCGGGTACCCGATACCCGTACCCTACCCGATACCCGGCTACCCGTACCCGGCCGGGTATCCGTTTGCGACCCTGGTCCGGCCGGGTACGGGTACGGGTAGGCCGTGAGTCACCGGTGAGTCACGGTTTGTCACTCATTTCGGGTAGGGTACGGGCAGCGTATAGGTACCCGTACCCGGCCGGGTACGGGTACGGGTACGGGTACCCGTTTGCGACCCTGAGTCACCGGTGAGTCACCGTTTGTCACTCATTTCGGGTAGGGTACGGGTAGCGTACAGGTACCCGTACCCGGCCGGGTACGGGTACCCGTTTGCAACCCTGGTGCGGCCGGGTACAGGTACGGGTAAGGAATCAAAACCCGTTTGCGACCTCTGCCTACTAGGTGTTAGGTGGTGGCGGTAGTGGTGGTGGTGGTAGTGGTGGTGGTAGCGGTGGTGGTGGTAGTGGTGGTGGTGATAGTGGGCACGATATGGGCTGCTCGCCACCCCTCTCACTGACCAAGCCCCGGGCGTGTTTCCCAGGGAGCACTGCGAGGGTCACCAAGACAGGTGGCCACCGTCGTGGGTGAGTAATTGAGCGACTCGAAAAAAATGAACGAGTGAATGATGAAAATGAGGAGTGGGTGGATGAAACGGGTGAGCGATTTAAGTGAGTGAGTTCGTGGGTGACTTACCGAGCGACTTGGAGAATGAATGAGCGAGTGGGTTAGTGGGTGAGCGGGTTAGTGGGTGAGTGGAGATGGTTAGTGAGCTGGTGAGCGTGTGAGTGAGTGATTGAGAGTCACCGCCCTTTCCACCAGACCAAACCCAGACAGATTTCTCGGTCGGCCAAGGTCTATCAACATTTCACAGTTTATTGCAATAAGTTTCAACACAATGCCAGCATCCGGTCTCTACACGCGTCAATTACTGCCACCCAAACGGCGGCGAGATGTTAACTATCTCGCCTGGTCTACAGGAGGTCGTGGGTTCGATCCCGAACCTGACGCCTGCTGCTGTATATTTGCAGTTTGCGTGTCTCTCTCTCATCATCATCACGGTGGCTAGGAGATGTTAACTACCTCGCCTGGTGTACAGGAGGTCGTGGGTTTGATCCCAACCCTGACGCCTGCTGCTGCTGTATATTTGGAGTTTGCGGTGTCTCTCTCTCCGTGGTCGCGTGGATTTGTCTCCCGGGTCTTCCGATTTTACCCTCCACATTTAGAATCAACATCAATCGTTTAGAGTAGTTGCCTGCCATACACGATGATAATAAGGCACTTTATTGGACTATCATTTGTGGCCAGGTCGCTTCTGAAAAAGAGCTATGTAGATGAGTGGGCCTTACCTGGTAAAATAAAATTTGTTTAGTTTTAGTTCAGAGTTTAACTTTTTTTTTCATTTTACCAAGGCCCATTGAGCTGCGTAGCGAACTGGCCACAAATGACAGCTCAACGAGGTGAATATCATCACGTGGGACTATCCTGCAGCCAAATCCTCTACACGCGTGTTGATTTGAAATGTGGAGGGAAAAACCAGAGGGTTCGGAGAAAAATCCACGCGACCATGGGGCGAATATTCAAACTCCAAATATATAGGAGGCATCACTATGAGACCTCCTTTACCAGTGGCAAAATATAGTAATAGGTTTTTACCCTTTCAACTGGTACAACAACTGACGCCTTTATACAAGGCATCATGTTTGCAGTAACCACAACACAAGCAGTCAAAATGCAAACAAAAATAAACAACTCTGATGATGATAATGATATGCACTCAATACTCTGATAGTGCGCTGTCTTTGAGTTGTACTCCTTTTGGCGTCACTGGTCCAACACCAATGGAGACTAGGCTCTAAGAAAAGCTGTCTCGGGTGTGGACCAATCAACTTCAAGGACAGTGCATATCATTATCATTATCAGAGTTGTTTATTTTTGTTTGCATTTTGACTGCCTGTGTTGTGGTTATTGCAAACATGATGCCTTGTATAAAGGTGTCAGTTTTTTGTACCAGTTGAAAGGGTAAAAACCTATTACTATAGGAGGCATCGTCAGGGTCGGGAACGGACCAACGACCTCCTGCATCCCAGGCGAGGTAGTTGACATCTCGCCACCGCAGCGCCAGAGTGCACACAATGTCCATTGGGTGCACTCTGTAAAAGCGCCCCGGGTGTACATCCATTGGGTACACTGTGTAAAAGCGCCCCGTGTGGACACCCATTGGGTGCACTCTGTAAAAGCGCCCCGTGTGGACACCCATTGGGTGCACTCTGTAAAAGCGTCCGTGTGGACATCCATTGGGTGCACTCTGTAAAAGCGCCCTGTGTGGACACCCATTGGGTGCACTCTGTAAAAGCGCCCCGTGTAGACACCCATTGGGTGCACTCTGTAAAAGCGTCCGTGTGGACATCCATTGGGTGCACTCTGTAAAAGCGCCCCGTGTAGACACCCATTGGGTGCACTCTGTAAAAGCGCCCCGTGTGTACGCCCATTGGGTGCACTCTGTAAAAGCGCCCCGTGAGTGGACACCCATTGGGTGCACTCTGTAAAAGCGTCCGTGTGGACATCCATTGGGTGCACTCTGTAAAAGCGCCCTGTGTGGACACCCATTGGGTGCACTCTGTAAAAGCGCCCCGTGAGTGGACACCCATTGGGTGCACTCTGTAAAAGCGTCCGTGTGGACATCCATTGGGTGCACTCTGTAAAAGCGCCCCGTGTGTATGTCTATTGGGTGCACTCTGTAAAAGCGCCTCGTGGAGACACCCATTGGGTGCACTCTGTAAAAGCGCCTCGTGTGTATGTCTATTGGGTGCACTCTGTAAAAGCGCCTCGTGGAGACACCCATTGGGTGCACTCTGTAAAAGCGCCCCGTGTGTACGCCCATTGGGTACACTCTGTAAAAGCGCCTCGTGTAGACACCCATTGGGTGCACTCTGTAAAAGCGCCCGTGTAGACGCCTATTGGGCGCACTCTGTAAAAGCGCCCCGTGTGTACGCCTATTGGGCGCACTGTGTCACCGCGTCCTCCCGTAGGGGAGAGAGGAGATCCCCGTCGTCACCTGCACACCTCACGCTGCTCTCGTCTCGCGGCCGCGATGTCGGGGTCCGGACCCCCTCAGCTGCGAACCCCCGAACTGGACATCGACCTGGGCAGCGACTCGGAGCTGACGGGGCCCCCTTGCCGGGGTCTCCTGGAGGCGGAGGAGCCCCCGTTCCACGCCAGCTCGCTGCGGCTCGCCATCACCGATCCCGAAGGGGAGCCCGAGCGGTCCCCGTGGCGTGGGGGCGTTGGGGTCCTGGGGGTCCCGTGCGGCCCGCGGGGGACCGTGGTCTCCACGGTGACGAGGCTTCGCGTCGAGACCATCACCCCGGGGCCGAGGACCGCTGCCAAGGAGGCGAAAGTGAAACATTTCTTCGTGTTCAGGGTGAGTCTCCCCCGCTCCCCACTCCCTTTCTGCCCGCGGGGACCCAGCGGGACCCAGCGGGGGAAGGGGGACGAGAGGGAACGAGAGTGAGGGGTGGGGGGTGGGGTGGGGGGCACCACCTTCATAGGCCGCGATTCCGACCGCGGCCTCGCCTAGATGCATTGCCCGGCGAGGAGAGGGGAGGACTCGAGGGAAGGGAGGGGGGGACCCTGGGAGGGGAAGGGGGACCCTGGGAGGGGGGGGCCCTGGGAGGGGGGGACTCTGGGAGGGGGGGGGGACCCTGGTAGGGGGGGCCCTGGGAGGGGGGGACTCTGGGAGAGGGGGGGGACTCTGGGAGGGGGGGGGGACCTGGGAGGGGGGGACCCTGGGAGGGGGGGTACCCTGGGAGGGGGGGTACCCTGGGAGGAGGGGGGGCCCTGGGAGGGGACCCTGGGGGGGGGCCTGGGAGGGGGGGGGACCCTGAGAGGAGACCCTGGGAGGGGGGGGGGGCAGCCTGGTTCAGGTCTCCTTTGCGCAGTGAGCCCCATAAATGGGGGAGATGTTCTACGTCACCACCTCCATCATCAGCCATGGTCACTCCCCTGCTGGATGAAGGCCTCCCCCCACCAGTCCACCGCCAGCTCTCACGAGCCCGCGATGTGTGCACGATCCACGCAGCACCTGCACACGAGCTGATGTCACCATCGCGACATCTCCCCGTGGTCAACATGCAGTACTGCACGGGCTGCATGTGCGGGGTGTGGCAGGCATGGTGCGGTGGACATGGAGTGGTGAGATTTGGTGCTGCATTGGTGTGATGGGAATGGGGCGGTGGGATTGGTGCGGTGGGTATGGTGTGGTGAGATTTGGTTCGGCATTAGTGTGATGGGAATGGTGTGGTGGAAATTGGTGTGAAAACGGTGTGGCGGTGTTTGGTGTGGCGATATTTGGTATGGCGGCATGATGTTGTGGTGATGGTGTGGTGTGTGGGGTGTTTGGTGAGGTCCCATCTGTGTTTTGTGATGCGGTGGGTGATGTGTGTGTGTGGTGTGATTATGGGGAGCGGTGGTGCAATGGCTAGCGCACTGCGCTACGAACCAGGTGACCCGAGTTCGATTCCCACACACGGCCGACACTTTTGACGATTATCTGAACCGGTCATGGGCCTCCCCTTGGTAGACTCAGCCTCAAATGAGTGTGTAAACATCGCCACTGGGGAGGCAAAGGTGGTCGGGCGTGGTGCTGGCAACCCACCCCAATAAGAGGTGTTCACTAACAGCTATATTGTGGGTGTTTGGTGTCGTATGCTGCCGTGTGACGGTGTGTGTGTGCAGTGTGTGGTGTGTGCAGTGTGTGTGTGTGAATTGTGTGTGCAGTGTGTGTGTGCAGTGTGTGTGGTGTGTGCAGTGTGTGTGTGTGCAGTGTGTGTGAATTGGATGTGCAGTGTGTGTGTGTGAATTGTGTGTGCAGTGTGTGGTGTGTGCAGTGTGTGGTGTGTGCAGTGTGTGTGTGTGATAAGTGTGTTCAGTGTGTGTGTGCAGTGTGTGTGGTGTGTGCAGTGTGTGTGTGTGAAGTGTGTGTGAATTGTGTGTGAAGTGTGTGTGTGCAGTGTGTGTGTGTGTGAAGTGTGTGTGTGTGTGAAGTGTGTGTGAATTGTGTGTGCAGTGTGTGTGTGTGAAGTGTGTGTGAATTGTGTGTGCAGTGTGTGTGAATTGTGTGTGTAGTGTGTGTGTGTGTGAAGTGTGTGTGAAGTGTCTGTGAATTGTGTGTGAAGTGTTTGGGTGCAGTGTGTGTGTGTGTAGTGTGTGTGTGCAGTGTGTGTGTGTGGGTGCAGTGTGTGTGTGTGGGTGCAGTGTGTGTGTGTGGGTGCAGTGTGTGTGTGTGGGTGCAGTGTGTGCAGTGTGTGTGTGTGGGTGTAGTGTGTGTGTGCAGTGTGTGTGTGTGGGTGTAGTGTGTGTGTGCAGTGTGTGTGTGTGGGTGTAGTGTGTGTGTGCAGTGTGTGTGTGTGGGTGCAGTGCGTGTGTGTGTGTGGGTGTAGTGTGTGTGTGCAGTGTGTGTGTGTGGGTTCAGTGTGTGTGTGTGCAGTGTGTGTGTGCAGTGTGTGTGTGTGTGTGCAGTGTGTAGGTGCAGTGTGTGTGTGTGGGTGCAGTGTGTGTGTGTGCAGTGTATGTGTGTGGGTGCAGTGTGTGTGCAGTGTGTGTGTGTGGGTGCAGTGTGTGTGCAGTGTGTGCAGTGTGTGTTGTGGGTGCAGTGTGTGTGTGTGCTGTGTGTGTGTGTGTGCAGTGTGCAGTGTGTGTGCGTGCAGTGTGTGTGCAGTGTGTGTGTTGGCACAGTGGCGAGCACAGGTGGTGCATCTGCCAGTCATCTCGGTTGACCCTCCTGCCAGCAGCGAGCCTTTCACACTTGAATCCCATCACCTCAAAGGGGCAGTCCATAAATGACGTCACGCGACATTGGACGATTTTTGACCCCCCCTCCCTTCGTCACACGGCGTCACAAAAAGTTAGACCCCCCCTCAAATATGACGTCCCAAAGCTCTGCCCCCCCCCATCCCCCCCAAAAAAACATGCTTTAAACTATTGTCATTGTAGTGCGTATTTAATGTGCCGTTGCACTCTGATGTTGTTGGAGAAAACATTTATTAAAAAGTATACTTAATTAAGTAGAACGTGTTGTCTATATTTATTTAAAGTTGCGCATTTTGATGTGACGTCACATTTCCCAAACCCCCCCCCCCCTCGTCACATCGTCACAAATGTCTGACCCCCCCCCCCCCAGGTGCGTGACGTCATTTATGGACGGCCTCAAAGTGCACCTAGCCTGGCACAAACTGCATGCTAACGTCATCGTCACTTAGTGGTGGTGATTGGGGGCTGTAGTTGTTGTGTGTGTGATGGCGTGGTGCTGGCCACCCATGCCTTTGTGTGCCGTGCCGGCCTGCATAGATGCTACTCGCTAACAGCACTTGCCCCAACAGTCCGTGGGATCTTTGTCTTTGTGTGATGGGGTGAGTGTGTATGGGGCCGTCCATAAATGACGTCACGCACCTGGGGTGGACAGAACCACGCCATCACACACACAATAACAACAACAACAGCCGCCAATCACCGCCACTAAGTGGCGATGACGTTAGCATGCAGTTTGTGCCAGGCTAGGTGCACTTTGGGGCCGTTCATAAATGACGTCACGCACCTGGGGGGGGGGGGTCAGACATTTGTGACGATGTGTGACGAGGGGGGGGGGGGGTTTGAGAAATGTGACGTCACATCAAAATGCGCAACTTTAAATAAATATAGACAACACGTTCTACTTAATTAAATAGACTTTTTAAAGAAATGTTTTCTCCTACAACATCAGAGTGCAACGCCACATTAAATACGCACTACAAAGACAATAGTTTAAAGCGATTTGAAGCATGTTTTATTTTCAAAATGGAAATATGTTTTTTGGGGGGGGGGGGCAGAGCTTTGTGACGTCATATTTGAGAGGGGGGGGGTCTGACTTTTTGTGACGCCGTGTGACGAGGGGGGGGGTCAAAAATCGTCCAAAATCGCGTGACGTCATTTATGGACGCCCCCTATGCGTCTTTGCGTTATTCCCCCTCACGGCCAAACACCAGGTGAGGCTCGTCTGAACTGGTCCTGGGCCTCCCCTAGGTCGACTCAGCCTCGAAAAAGTATCGTTTCGCGGGAAACCTCTCTGCATACCAATTTAACTATCGCGGGGGGTTAGTTTTGGCGTTTCGCAGGGATGCTGTAGCCGGAAGCACTGTATCATTGTTTGTTATGGCTGGTACCATGGGGGGAAGGGGGGGTATACGAGGCAGTCGGTGGCACTTAAACGTCCACCCTACAGGCTGGTCAACGAGGGAGACTCAAGTAAATCATACAAAACGGTGAATTATCTTCTCCAGGAAGAAAAAAAACACAATCCTTCACTGCATCTACATCGGCGGTTTAGTGTGAGAAATGTGTTTCTCATGAAAAAGTACAAAAAGGCGTACCATCAATCACAACCCCAACCGTGTCATCTTGTGCTTTCCGACCTTTATCTAACCCCCTCCCTGCCTGCACCTTCCACCGTTAGTTTCTGAAAACGACATTGGTGACATTATTCAAAAACAAAAACCCACTGTCAGCATCGAGCCATCTCCTTTTTCATGGCTCACACCATGTTCGGCTGTTTTAATTCCACTGTTTCCAAAATTATTCATGAATCTCGACGCTCTTTCGTCTTCCCATCGGCACTCAAGGTAGCGGCCATCGCCCCGGTTCGCACAAATGCGTCCCTTGATCCAGTTTCAGTTTTCAGTTTCAGTTTAATTTATTAGGATTTAACCTGTGAGCCATTCGGCTCTTGATCCTGATATGCATGCAAACTATCGCCCGGTTTCAAATCTTCCTTTCTTATCGAAGGCGACCGAACGTGTTGTATGCAATCGTTTAATTAATGATCTTCCGCATAACTCTATGATCAAGTTTAGTCAGGTTCTGGGAAAAATCACTCAACTGAAATTCTTTTACTTCTTGTTTCTATCTTCTTGGTTCTTTCGGTAAAGTCACTTAGAAGGGAGATAATAAAATAATAAAAAGAAAACATAATAAAAAAATCTACGTTTTTGGGTTTAGATCGCGTTATTTATAAATGTGTCGTAACCCTCCACCACCCGACACGGCCAATCAGTAAAAAAGTGTCACGTTGACAAAAAACAAATAGTTCACTGCTTTAGCCCACCGGTGTGTTGAAGCGTGAAACCACAACATTTACAATTTGAGTAGTACGACGTTTCGCTGGTAATTGCATCCAGCATCATCGGGCAATTCGCCAGAATGGTGAGGCTCTGCTGTCTCCCGTTCTTATATAGAGCAGCAGCAGAGTGACGTCATCATTAACTCATCAGGTGCAAAGATTCAAGGGGGGAGTGATTGTAATTATATACTAGATTAGTAATAAGGCTATTGTTACATTGGTCGCGAAAGCCTACGTGTCAAACTGATAATAAAATAATACAATTCTCACGACGTTTCGGCCACAACGCAAGTAGCCGTCCTCTAATGATCTTCTCCTGTCCGCTGACTCTGTATCTTTTTCTCACCTCGTTCTCCTAGATTCATCTTCTGCATTTGACACGTGATCAGTCTTTATCACGTCGTGATCAACGGTATCTCTTCCTCGAACAAACCTCTACTTTATGCTGTTCCTCAAGGCTCTATTCTAGGTCCTCTATTCACTACGTATCGTCTTCTTTTAGGCAAACTCATCTCAAGTTTTGGTATAGAGTGCCCATTTTATATGCAGATGATACACATTCATATCAGTTTCGGTCAACCTGACGTGCATCCAACTTCCACCCTGTCTTCCTGTCTGACCGCAGTTGCTAACCGGCTTACGGAAAATTATCTTCAAATGAATGACGCTAAAACTGAAGTTCTCTTAGTTGGGGAAAAACATCGCGTGCCTCTAAGCATCGGATTCTTGGTTTCATTCTCAACTGTCACCTCTCCTTTTCTTCCCACATTGCCTCATGTGCAAGACTGCAACTTGAATCACTACCTATGAGATCTTCACTCAAAACTGCTCTAGAGGAGTTGTACACCCCTAGCTGCCACTGCAATGTAGTGGCCTAAAATACAATGTTTCGCTCCGGATGATCGCTGCAAAGTATGCAAAGTATGATCTGTGTTTTGATTTAGTGTGCTGATCTTAAAGGTGCATTGAAAAATGTTGATACTCCGACTGATGCTCCTGCTGTTGTGGAGTGACTCATGCAGCCAGCTATGGCTGCAGAGTTTGGTGGTACATGTTGTTTACGTAGTTTTTTGTGAAAATTCGGTCACAGTTCCTATGACCTGCACTGTTTCATTGCTTTTATGGCTTTATTTTGGTGTTTTTCGAAAAGTTTGGTTTGGCCATGTTTGTTTGTTGTAGTACAGAGTTAGACTGATGGCCTTAATCTAAGTTGTCTTGTGGTTGTTGTTGTTTGACTTGCATCCCACTGGGATTTTTGCACACAGTGTCGGTGTACGGTGCTATTTCTGCAATATTTTGCTGTCTTTTCTTGGATTGTCTGTTTGCACATAGTCACTTTAAGTTGTTTTCTTGTTCATGTTTTTGTTTGTTGCGGTAGCACCCGATTCAAGGGCCGAATGGCTCACAGGGCTATACCTAATAAATGAACTTTGAACTTTGCTTATTTTGATCTCCGTAAGGTTTCTCGTATCCGTAACTGTCCCTCCGATACGGCTGCAGAAACAATAACTCGTGCATTGGTCGCCTCCAGGCGAGACTATTGCAATTCTCTGACCTACGGTCTTCCCTTGTTTCTCTTCCAACATGTGCAATATGTGCAAAAATGCAGCTGCAAGAGTGTTCACTCATACCTGTAAGCGTCATCATATTACACCCATCTGACGATCCCTCCACTGGCTACCTAGTCAGTCTAGAATCACTTTCAAGATTGCACTTACTTCTTGACTTAAAGCTTTTGTGACTGCAGGAATTCATATTCATTGGGTTTTTCGGTAAAGTCACGTCGATAGATAAAAATTAATAATAAAATGTATAATTGGAATAATAATAAAAATAACATAATAAATCACGACGTTTCGGAGGCAACACAAGTCTCCGTCATCAGGTGGGACTGTCACAGCTGAATTTATTGTCTCAAGTGAAGCAAAGTCCAAAGAGTCAAGCTCTTAAATACAAGTTAAAGGGAGGAGGGAAGGGGGAGGGGCTTATCTGAATGTGGAAGCCAATGAGTGGAACGTGTTAGGGGGGGGGGCGGGGCTAAAAGAGAGAAAAAACCTAAGAGTATGAATCCTTGCAGTCACGAAAGCTTCAAATCTAGAATTCACGTTGATAGGTTCAAAGCCTTCAGAGGCGAAAACCCCCTTTTCCTTATGACGACCGCTGGCGTTGCGATTGAAACGTCGTGGATTTTTTTGTTATTTTCTTTGAACCGATCTACGTGACTTTTACTGAAAGACCCAACGAATATGGCACCTACTGTTGTCTACGTGACTTTTACCGAAAGACCCAACGAATATTGCACCTACTGTTGTCTACGTGACTTTTACCGAAAGACTCAACGAATATTGCACCTACTGTTGTCTACATGACTTTTACCGAAAGACTCAACGAATATTGCACCTACTGTTGTCTACGTGACTTTTACCGAAAGACCCAACGAATATTGCACCTACTGTTGTCTACGTGACTTTTACCGAAAGACCCAACGAATATTGCACCTACTGTTGTCTACGTGACTTTTACCGAAAGACCCAACGAATATTGCACCTACTGTTGTCTACGTGACTTTTACCGAAAGACCCAACGAATATTGCACCTACTGTTGTCTACGTGACTTTTACCGAAAGACCCAACGAATATTGCACCTACTGTTGTCTACGTGACTTTTACCGAAAGACCCAACGAATATTGCACCTACTGTTGTCTACGTGACTTTTACCGAAAGACCCAACAAATATTGCACCTCCTGTTGTCTACGTGACTTTTACCGAAAGACCCAACAAATATTGCACCTCCTGTTGTCTACGTGACTTTGACCGAAAGACCCAACGAATATTGCACCTCCTGTTGTCTACGTGACTTTTACCGAAAGACCCAACAAATATTGCACCTCCTGTTGTCTACGTGACTTTGACCGAAAGACCCAACGAATATTGCACCTACTGTTGTCTACGTGACTTTTGCCGAAAGACCCAACAGATATTGCACCTCCTGTTGTCTACGTGACTTTTACCGAAAGACCCAACAAATATTGCACCTCCTGTTGTCTACGTGACTTTTACCGAAAGACCCAACAAATATTGCACCTACTGTTGTCTACGTGACTTTTGCCGAAAGACCCAACAAATATTGCACCTCCTGTTGTCTACGTGACTTTTACCGAAAGACCCAACAAATATTGCACCTACTGTTGTCTACGTGACTTTGACCGAAAGACCCAACGAATATTGCACCTACTGTTGTCTACGTGACTTTGACCGAAAGACCCAACGAATATTGCACCTACTGTTGTCTACGTGACTTTGACCGAAAGACCCAACGAATATTGCACCTACTGTTGTCTACGTGACTTTTACCGAAAGACCCAACGAATATTGCACCTACTGTTGTCTACGTGACTTTGACCGAAAGACCCAACGAATATGGCACCTACTGTTGTCTACGTGACTTTTACCGAAAGACCCAACGAATATTGCACCTACTGTTGTCTACGTGACTTTAACCGAAAGACCCAACGAATATTGCACCGACTGTTGTTTGAATTCTTCATGGGCTCGCCCCCCTGCCTGTCTTGCCGCTCTCATTTCGGTTTATCCCCCCACCTCGCGATCCCCGCTCAGCTTCACGCGAGGTTTGCTGTCCACCCCAAAAATTTGACACAAATCGATTGGCGGACGAGCGTTCACATGTGCAGCGCCCACGGTCTGGAACACGCTTCCCGCTGCACATGCGACAAATTAAATCAATTAACTTATTAAAATGTGAGCTAATGGCTTCTTTATTTGTCCAGGCATACGCTAGCACATAGGCGTTTATATTATAGCATTTACATTGTACTGGTAGGAACCTCCTGGTTACACCAGCCCACCAGGGGATTATTGTGTCCGTCCGTCCGTCGTGCAAGGAGGGGCTGGGTGGGGAGGGAGGGGCTGGGTGGGGAGGGAGGGGCTGGGTGGGGAGGGAGGGGCTGGGTGGGGAGGGAGGGGCTGGGTGGGGAGGGAGGGGCTGGGTGGGGAGGGAGGGGCTGGGTGGGGAGGGAGGGGCTGGGTGGGGAGGGAGGGGCTGGGTGGGGAGGAGGGGCTGGGTGGGGAGGGGCTGGGTGGGTAGGGGCTGGGTGGGGCTGGGTGGGGAGGGGCTGGTCACCCCGTGGTGCCCTTATAAAACTCAACGTTTAACCTACTCACGCCGGCTTGTGCCCGCCCTCACAGTCGGCCATATTTGCGGAATACACCACGCCGCCGTTGACCCTGGCCATTGACCGAGCAACCCAACGTTCCTACCAGCTCCCTCCGCAGGAATGTGTTCGTCCAACTGGCTTGTACCGTTTTTGGCCACTCCACCACGCTTCCAGTAAAGGTTCTCTCTCCAAAATCCAGCGAAATGTTGGGATCGTGGTCAGGGGGTATGAAGACCGACAAGATGAATGAATTTTAATTGATTTTCTCTGTAATAATTTTCTTCTCGTTATTTAGTATTTATTTGCTAACTAGTTGTGGTTTTGTTTTTGCATCGTCTGCGTAAGGGACTGGATTATTGATGTGCAGCGTTGTGGGATGGAATTGCATGAATTACGCTATACCAAATTAAATAATTATTATTATTAAATGCTAATAAAACTGTAGGGGCAAGTGCTGTTAGCGAGCACCTATGATGGCCGGAACGGTACACGAGGGGGTGGGTGGCCAGCACCACGCCCGACCGCGTTTGTCTCCCCAGTGGCGATGTTTACACATCGCACCAGGTACTCATTTGAGGCTGAGTCAACCTAGGCGAGGCCCGGGACCGGTTCAGATAATCGTCAACCTGGTGTTGGCCGTGAGTGGGAATCGGGTTTATAGTGTAGCGCGCTAACCGCTACACTACTGCTCCCCACAGACAAACACACAGGTACACAAAAACACACGTGTACACAAAAACACGTGTACACACATCTGCTTTGGATCATGATCGGTAAGTACAGTATTTATGTTACTATTGCTGCTGCTCTATTTAAGACTGGGAGCCAGAGCAGAGCCTTACCATTCTGGCGAATTGCCCGATGATGCTGGATGCAATTACCAGCGAAACGTCGTACTCAAAAACTGTAAATGTTGTGGATTCACTCTTCAACACACCGGTGGGCTAAAGCAGTGAACTATTTGTCTTTTGTCAACGTGACACATTTTTTACTGATTGGCTGTGTCGGGTAGTGGCGGGTTACGACAAATTTATAAATAACGAGATCTAACCCAAAAACGTTGATTATGAATAATATTGGTCGAAAATAAAAAATAAAATAAAATAATTAAAACTACAACGTTTCCATCGCAACACAAGCGGTATTTTTTCTTCCTGAACCTATCGATGTGACTTTACCGAAAGACCCAATGAATTCCCGCAGTCACGAAAGTTTCAAGTCAACATTGAGTATCGCTGTTTTGGCTTTCGCGGCACTTGCCAAGAACGTAACCCCCCGCGATATCCCAGCGTCTCCTGTACCTGGATTCCCAGCGTCGAGGCAATTCCTCCTCTCAGTTGACGGACACCTCCAAGGCAGTCAATATCAATGTGGACACATGGGAGAAAATGTCATCCAACCGTAAGCAGCGGAGAAGGTTGAAGGCAAAAGGGAAAAGCCTATCGGCATCGACGCCAGCGTCAACGTCAACGCCAGCGATGGCACAAGACAAATCCCATTCAGGAGATAAGCGGCAACGCTGGCCCGCAGTGCAGCTTGTGCTTCTGCTCAAGGGCTGGCTTCTCATCCCACCAGCACGCAGGCAAATGCTACCGCTAGCCGTTCTCCAGAGTCGTCATCGTTCGCGATGGACAGCCGAAGGAGTGTAAGCGTCACAACTAGGGAGACAAAGGTAGCCAGGCGCGGTGCTGGCCGTCCACCCCGTCGCGTGCCGTGCCGGACTTTATAGGTGCTCGCTCACAACACATTCCGCAAAAGTCTGTTAAGGCTATGCGGGGGATCTTTGTCTTTGTCTCACGAGTGTTTGCTTGGTGTGGTGTGCCGTGTGTGGGCTGCAGCCGGGATCGCTGGAGCAGGCTGTGAGCGATGTCAAGGCGCTGATGAGTCCCGTGGAGGATGGAGAAATGCAGAGCGTGTGGCTCCTCACTGAGTGAGACGCGGGGACACGGAGACATGGGGGCAAAGATTTCGATAGGGACACGCGGACATGGGGACAGACATACAGGGACACGCGGACATGGGGGCAGACATACAGGGACACAGGTACACACGGACATGGGGACTTGGGGGCAGGGATACAGGGACACAGAAACTCAGGGACATGGGGACATGGAGACACATGGACTCAGAGGCACGGAGACATGGGTTGCTTGGAGACACGGGGACACAGCGACATGGAGACATGGGTTGCTTGGAGGCACGGAGGCACGGGGACACAGGGACATGGGGACACGACTACGTGGGTGGCCGTGCGTCGTAGTGCGTCGCAGTGCGTTCTCAGTGAGCGTCACCGGCTCCTGTAGTCGTGCGTGTACAGACGTGTGTGTGGTAGCATCACAGTGGTGATCGTGTGGTCGTGATAGTGAGTGGGGAGCGCTAGTGCAGCGGTCAGCGCTCTGCGCGAGGAACTCGACGATCCGATTTCAATTCCCGCTCACGGTCATCGACATCAGTACCGATCCTGGGCCTCTCCTAGGCCGACTCGGCCTGAAATGAGTACCTGGTGCGGCTTGTAGTAAACATCGCCACTGGGGAGACAAAGGCCGGCCGGGTGTGGCGCTGGCCACCCACTTCCTCTTGAGCCGTGCCGGCCTTCATAGGTTGCTACTCTTCGATTTAAAGATTTCGTGACTGCAGGGATTCATCTTCTTGGTTCTTTCGGTAAAGTCACGTAGAAGGGAAATAATAAAATAATAAAAATAGAACATAATCAAATAATTCTCACAACGTTTCGGCCACAATGCAAGCAGCCGTCCTCAGGTGAAGGAGTGGCCGAAACGTCGTGAGAATTATTTTATTATGTTTTATTTTTATTATTTTATTATTTCCCTTCTACGTGACTTTACCGAAAGAACCAAGAAGAGGTTGCTACTCGCCAACATCAACATGCCCCAAGTGTCTGTTAATAGGCTATATGGGGTGGGGGTCTGTTGTCCATGAGATGCTTGCACGACAAAGTTTGAGGTGCCACCCACACGGGGAGGGGTGGGGGGGAGGGGGCGATCTTTGTCATGTGACGGCGGTAGCGACGGTGGCGGTGGCGGTCGTGCACGTGGTGAACGCGGCAGGGCACGCGGTAGCGACGGTGGCGCTCGTGCCCGCCCCCCCCCCCCGTGCCCCACCCCCCGCAGGGTGGACCACTGGAACACGGAGCGCGAGCGGCTGGTGCTGCTGGCGGAGCGCTCGATGCTCGTGTGCAAGTACGACTTCATGAGCCTGCACTGCCGCCGCGTGCGCCGCATCCCCCTGCGCTACGTGGAGACCGTCACCACGGGGGCCTTCCTCTTCCCGCACAAGTCGCTCAGCAAGTGCGTCGCTCTCTCGCTCAGTCGCTCGCTCAGTCACTCGCTCAGTCCGCGACGTGGCATATCGGGTTGTATCTTGAACTTCTTTCGCGCCCTACGTAGCCAACTGTGCTCATCGGAGGCAGCGGGGTTCGAGGGAAGGACGACAAACCGAACACAAGAAGCAGTTCTAACTCAATGGGTTTTGAAAGTGCGTAGCTCCGGTGCCTTCCGAATGATACGACTTCCGCGCGTGGGTGTGTGCGTCAGGCGTGAGGGCGTGGGCGTGCGCGTGGAGTGGGACCGCGTGGCCCACGCGCCGTTCTGGACCCAGTGGAACCCGTTCTCGGAGGAGCTGCCCTACACCACCTTCACGCAGCACCCCATGGCCTCCGCTGACGAGAAGATCGCCGCGCTCTGCCAGGTGACGCCGCTGCCCTCTCTGTACCCTTCGTTGAACTGCTGTCGCACCGTACGTAGCCAACCGCGCTAATCGGAGGTGCGCGGGAAGGACAACGAACTAAACGCGAAAGGCAGTTCTAAAGAAATGGGTTTACAATATATGTTTGGCTCCAGTGGCTTCCTAATATTGGAAGGAAGAGCGTTCCAGACGGCATGTGAAAGTGCACGATACGGTGACCGTCTTTGTTCGATAGCTAGCCAACAGCTGCTGCTGCGAGGCTGATGGAGTTTGCGTGATGGTTTATGCTCCTTGGTGAGATCGGCAAGGTATAGTGGTTCGTTTGTGGCAAGCACTTTGTCTGTAGTGAGTGCGACCTTATGATGTATTCATTCGGCAACCGGAAGCCAACACAACATTGGACAGACATGGTCAGATCATGCAGTACCCGTCATGACATGTGCCAGAGAATTTTGTAAACGGAGTCGTGAATTGCAATATTCGAGCCTTGTCAATACGATGCTAACCACCGCCTTGTTCGCTATGTCACACTTCAACAGGTCGATTGTGTTGTAGAGGCCTGATGTGAAACTTGCAGGGCCTGAGGATAGTTTGCGCGCGGTGATAAAACGACACGGTCTGGTCGTGGATGGTGCCCGAGGCGCTGTAGGGGAGTAGAAAACTGAATCCTGGAGTCCGTGACCACCACACGCGATCCTCCCACAACTTGTTTCGCCTGAACCCGAGTGCCAACCAGCAGAACCTCCGAACTGTTCTGGATGAAGCAGCGTTTCGTTTGGTGCAGACCGCACGTGCACCGCTCGCGTGCAATATTCACGGTTACCGAGGCTCTCCGTATCTAACTTGGACTTCACTGCGGTGTACAATTGTGTATTTTCATCACCATATCGATGTAACTTGATGTCATGCAATGAGATGACGTCGGTGAGCGGAGAGACGTTTGTTGAAAATAAGAAGGGCCCGAGGAAGCATCCCTGCGGTACGCTGACTAGGCACGGCACAGACGATGACTGATCGTCACCCAGCTTGACGAACTGTGATCGACCACGTAGGCACGACTCAATCCACTCCAGTGCCGTACCCGACACGCCGAACCAGATACTCATCGGGTAGCCACCCGATGAGTATCTGATGCTCTTTGGTTCTTTCGGTAAAGTCACGTAGGTAGAAAAAATAATAGATCACGACGTTTCGATCGCAATGCAAGCAATCGTCATCAGGCGGAAGAAAGAGTATGGATTCCTGCAGTCACGAAAGCTTCAAATCAAGATTGAGTATCTCGTGGTCGATGGTGTCGAAGGCGGCTGAGATATCGAGGCCGACCAACACTGCGGCGCACCGGCCATCTGTGATCTTGTAGAGGTCATCCGTGATCTTGTAGAGGTCATCCGTGATCTTGTAGAGGCCATCCGTGATCTTGTAGAGGTCATCCGTGATCTTGTAGAGGTCATCCGTGATCTTGTAGAGGTCATCCGTGATCTTGTAGAGGTCATCTGTGATCTTGTAGAGGCCATCCGTGATCTTGTAGAGGTCATCCGTGATCTTGTAGAGGTCATCCGTGATCTTGTAGATGTCATCCGTGATCTTGTAGAGGTCATCCGTGATCTTGTAGATGTCATCCGTGATCTTGTAGATGTCATCTGTGATCTTGTAGAAGTCATCCGTGATCTTGTAGATGTCATCCGTGATCTTGTAGAGGTCATCCGTGATCTTGTAGAGGTCCTCCGTGATCTTGTAGAGGTCATCTGTGATCTTGTAGAGGCCATCCGTGATCTTGTAGAGGTCATCCGTGATCTTGTAGAGGTCATCCGTGATCTTGTAGATGTCATCCGTGATCTTGTAGAGGTCCTCCGTGATCTTGTAGAGGTCATCCGTGATCTTGTAGATGTCATCCGTGATCTTGTAGAGGTCCTCCGTGATCTTGTAGAGGTCATCCGTGATCTTGTAGAGGTCATCCGTGATCTTGTAGAGGTCCTCCGTGATCTTGTAGAGGTCATCCGTGATCTTGTAGAGGTCCTCCGTGATCTTGTAGATGTCATCCGTGATCTTGTAGATGTCATCCGTGATCTTGTAGAGGTCATCTGTGATCTTGTAGAGGTCCTCCGTGATCTTGTAGATGTCATCTGTGATCTTGTAGAGGTCATCCGTGATCTTGTAGATGTCATCCGTGATCTTGTAGAGGTCATCCGTGATCTTGTAGAGGTCCTCCGTGATCTTGTAGAGGTCATCCGTGATCTTGTAGATGTCATCTGTGATCTTGTAGATGTCATCCGTGATCTTGTAGATGTCATCTGTGATCTTGTAGAGGTCATCCGTGATCTTGTAGATGTCCTCCGTGATCTTGTAGAGGTCATCCGTGATCTTGTAGATGTCATCTGTGATCTTGTAGATGTCATCCGTGATCTTGTAGAGGTCATCCGTGATCTTGTAGATGTCATCTGTGATCTTGTAGAGGTCATCCGTGATCTTGTAGATGTCATCTGTGATCTTGTAGATGTCATCCGTGATCTTGTAGATGTCATCTGTGATCTTGTAGAGGTCCTCCGTGATCTTGTAGAGGTCATCCGTGATCTTGTAGATGTCATCCGTGATCTTGTAGATGTCATCTGTGATCTTGTAGATGTCATCCGTGATCTTGTAGATGTCATCTGTGATCTTGTAGATGTCATCCGTGATCTTGTAGATGTCATCTGTGATCTTGTAGAGGTCCTCCGTGATCTTGTAGATGTCATCCGTGATCTTGTAGAGGTCATCCGTGATCTTGTAGAGGTCATCCGTGATCTTGTAGAGGCCATCCGTGATCTTGTAGAGGTCATCCGTGATCTTGTAGAGGTCATCCGTGATCTTGTAGAGGTCCTCCGTGATCTTGTAGATGTCCTCCGTGATCTTGTAGAGGTCATCCGTGATCTTGTAGATGTCATCCGTGATCTTGTAGATGTCCTCCGTGATCTTGTAGAGGTCATCCGTGATCTTGTAGATGTCATCCGTGATCTTGTAGATGTCCTCCGTGATCTTGTAGAGGTCCTCCGTGATCTTGTAGATGTCATCCGTGATCTTGTAGATGTCATCTGTGATCTTGTAGAGGTCATCCGTGATCTTGTAGATGTCATCTGTGATCTTGTAGATGTCCTCCGTGATCTTGTAGATGTCATCTGTGATCTTGTAGAGGTCCTCCGTGATCTTGTAGAGGTCATCCGTGATCTTGTAGAGGTCATCTGTGATCTTGTAGATGTCATCCGTGATCTTGTAGATGTCCTCCGTGATCTTGTAGATGTCATCTGTGATCTTGTAGATGTCCTCCGTGATCTTGTAGAGGTCCTCCGTGATCTTGTAGATGTCCTCCGTGATCTTGTAGATGTCATCTGTGATCTTGTAGATGTCATCCGTGATCTTGTAGATGTCCTCCGTGATCTTGTAGATGTCATCTGTGATCTTGTAGATGTCATCCGTGATCTTGTAGATGTCCTCCGTGATCTTGTAGAGGTCATCCGTGATCTTGTAGATGTCATCAGTGATCTTGTAGAGGTCCTCCGTGATCTTGTAGATGTCATCAGTGATCTTGTAGATGTCATCCGTGATCTTGTAGATGTCCTCCGTGATCTTGTAGAGGTCATCCGTGATCTTGTAGATGTCATCAGTGATCTTGTAGATGTCCTCCGTGATCTTGTAGAGGTCATCCGTGATCTTGTAGATGTCATCCGTGATCTTGTAGATGTCCTCCGTGATCTTGTAGATGTCATCTGTGATCTTGTAGATGTCATCCGTGATCTTGTAGATGTCCTCCGTGATCTTGTAGATGTCATCCGTGATCTTGTAGATGTCCTCCGTGATCTTGTAGATGTCCTCCGTGATCTTGTAGATGTCATCAGTGATCTTGTAGAGGTCCTCCGTGATCTTGTAGAGGTCATCCGTGATCTTGTAGAGGTCATCCGTGATCTTGTAGATGTCATCTGTGATCTTGTAGATGTCCTCCGTGATCTTGTAGATGTCATCCGTGATCTTGTAGATGTCCTCCGTGATCTTGTAGATGTCCTCCGTGATCTTGTAGATGTCATCTGTGATCTTGTAGATGTCCTCCGTGATCTTGTAGATGTCCTCCGTGATCTTGTAGATGTCATCTGTGATCTTGTAGAGGTCCTCCGTGATCTTGTAGAGGTCCTCCGTGATCTTGTAGATGTCCTCCGTGATCTTGTAGATGTCCTCCGTGATCTTGTAGATGTCATCTGTGATCTTGTAGAGGTCCTCCGTGATCTTGTAGAGGCCATCCGTGATCTTGTAGAGGCCATCCGTGATCTTGTAGAGGTCCTCCGTGATCTTGTAGAGGTCATCCGTGATCTTGTAGATGTCATCTGTGATCTTGTAGAGGTCCTCCGTGATCTTGTAGAGGTCCTCCGTGATCTTGTAGAGGTCATCCGTGATCTTGTAGATGTCATCTGTGATCTTGTAGAGGTTCTCCGTGATCTTGTAGAGGTCATCCGTGATCTTGTAGAGGTCATCCGTGATCTTGTAGATGTCATCTGTGATCTTGTAGAGGTCCTCCGTGATCTTGTAGAGGTCCTCCGTGATCTTGTAGAGGTCATCCGTGATCTTGTAGAGGTCATCCGTGATCTTGTAGAGGTCCTCCGTGATCTTGTAGAGGTCCTCCGTGATCTTGTAGAGGTCATCCGTGATCTTGTAGAGATCATCCGTGATCTTGTAGAGGTCCTCCGTGATCTTGTAGAGATCATCCGTGATCTTGTAGAGGTCCTCCGTGATCTTGTAGAGGTCCTCCGTGATCTTGTAGAGGTCCTCCGTGATCTTGTAGAGGTCATCCGTGATCTTGTAGAGGTCCTCCGTGATCTTGTAGAGGTCCTCCGTGATCTTGTAGAGGTCATCCGTGATCTTGTAGAGATCATCCGTGATCTTGTAGAGGTCCTCCGTGATCTTGTAGAGATCATCCGTGATCTTGTAGAGGTCCTCCGTGATCTTGTAGAGGTCCTCCGTGATCTTGTAGAGGTCCTCCGTGATCTTGTAGAGGTCATCCGTGATCTTGTAGAGGTCATCCGTGATCTTGTAGAGGTCATCCGTGATCTTGTAGAGGTCATCCGTGATCTTGTAGAGATCATCCGTGATCTTGTAGAGATCATCCGTGATCTTGTAGAGGTCATCCGTGATCTTGTAGAGGTCATCCGTGATCTTGTAGAGGTCATCCGTGATCTTGTAGAGGTCATCCGTGATCTTGTAGAGGTCATCCGTGATCTTGTAGAGGTCATCCGTGATCTTGTAGAGGTCATCCGTGATCTTGTAGAGGTCATCCGTGATCTTGTAGAGGTCATCCGTGATCTTGTAGAGGTCATCCGTGATCTTGTAGAGGTCATCCGTGATCTTGTAGAGGTCATCCGTGATCTTGTAGAGTCATCCGTGATCTTGTAGAGGTCATCCGTGATCTTGTAGAGGTCATCCGTGATCTTGTAGAGGTCATCCGTGATCTTGTAGAGGTCATCCGTGATCTTGTAGAGGTCATCCGTGATCTTGTAGAGGTCATCCGTGATCTTGTAGAGTCATCGTGATCTTGTAGAGGTCATCCGTGATCTTGTAGAGGTCATCCGTGATCTTGTAGAGGTCATCCGTGATCTTGTAGATGTCATCCGTGATCTTGTAGAGGCCATCCGTGATCTTGTAGAGGTCATCCGTGATCTTGTAGAGTCATCCGTGATCTTGTAGAGGTCATCCGTGATCTTGTAGAGGTCATCCGTGATCTTGTAGAGGCCATCCGTGATCTTGTAGAGGTCATCCGTGATCTTGTAGATGTCATCCGTGATCTTGTAGAGGTCATCTGTGATCTTGTAGAGGTCCTCCGTGATCTTGTAGAGGTCATCCGTGATCTTGTAGAGGTCCTCCGTGATCTTGTAGAGGTCATCCGTGATCTTGTAGAGGTCATCCGTGATCTTGTAGAGGTCATCCGTGATCTTGTAGAGGTCCTCTGTGATCTTGTAGAGGTCATCCGTGACCTTGTAGAGGTCATGTGATCTTGTAGAGGTCATCCGTGATCTTGTAGAGGTCATCTGTGATCTTGTAGAGGTCCTCCGTGATCTTGTATAGGTCATCCATGATCTTGTAGAGGTCATCTGTGATCTTGTAGAGGTCCTCCATGATCTTGTAGAGGTCATCTGTGATCTTGTAGAGGTCCTCCGTGATCTTGTATAGGTCATCCATGATCTTGTAGAGGTCCTCTGTGATCTTGTAGAGGTCCTCCATGATCTTGTAGAGGTCATCTGTGATCTTGTAGAGGTCCTCCGTGATCTTGTATAGGTCATCCATGATCTTGTAGAGGTCATCTGTGATCTTGTAGAGGTCCTCCATGATCTTGTAGAGGTCATCTGTGATCTTGTAGAGGTCCTCCGTGATCTTGTATAGGTCATCCATGATCTTGTAGAGGTCATCTGTGATCTTGTAGAGGTCATCCATGATCTTGTAGAGGTCATCTGTGATCTTGTAGAGGTCATCCATGATCTTGTAGAGGTCATCCGTGATCTTGTAGAGGTCCTCCGTGATCTTGTAGAGGTCATCCGTGATCTTGTATAGGTCACCCGTGATCTTTAGCAGTGCCGTCTCAGTGCTGTGAGACTTCCGGTACGTCGACCACAACGAGTTGAATCTGCCCGTTGCAGCGACGTGGGGAAGTGACCGCTTCAGACACAGGCCGTTTGAGATCTGGCGATAGTTTGCGGGGCCACTACATCTCAGGGCAACTTTTTTCAGGAAGTGTTGTTACCTGCGCCATTTCAAACTGGTCTGAGAAACATCCCTCGCTCAACGAAAGATTTGTCAGGTGGACAATCGGCGGCGCAAGCAATGTCCGAGCACGATTTGAGAATAATTCGAATCGACGTGTGGATGTTGTCGAGCGGCGATGTCTTATTTGGCAGCCATGTGATGAACATCGACACCTCTGCTACTGATGTTGGCGCCAGGGTCTCGAGTTTCACGTTGGTTCCAGGTTGATCAAACTCAGATGGCAGAGAATGCGTTGCCTTCTGTTACAAACTGCTGTCTTGATCGTCACTATTTAATCAGGAAAGAACGTCTCAAGTCCTGCGCGCGGACCGGGTTGACGAGTTGATGGGTGGTTGGGAGTCCAGCAGACGCTGCACGACGTGTTGCAGAGCACGTCACGCACGTCCTCACCTCCCCCCGTGCGCGTGTCTCTCTCTCTCCGCGGCGCTCAGATCACCAGCTTCCAGACGCAGCTGGTGCAGGCTGTGCAGCGGGCGCAGCGGGGGGTTGACGGCGGGTCGCGCGCGCCGGGCGAGGTGGGCGTGGAGGTGTGCGCCACGCTGGCCGTGCAGGACGCACCGCTCCGCATCGACACCTACGTGGGGCTCGTGTCGCTCATTGGCAACGAGGCCCGGCTCGGCTACTCCATGGCGCGGGGCCTCTTCGGCTTCTAGGCGAGGGTGGGCCCGGGCGGTGCCCCCCCGACCGTCCCCCCGGGTTGCGGGGGGGGGTGGTCACGGGGGGGGGGGGCGATGGGCACCGCCGGAGACGCACGCACGCACGCACTCAACGGAGACTCACACGCACACATTGCAGACAGAGACACGCACGCACACTGGAGACACACACAGATGGTAGTCACTGCCTGTCTCTGGTAGTGGTGTGGAGGTACCGCCTGACTCCTGGTTGGTGAACGTCTCCGGTGGTACCTCGCCGTGGCTGTGCGCCCCCAGCTGCTTGAGCCGACGCCGCACGCTGTGCACTTTATTTACCCTTATCGCCCTCGCTCGCCCGCTCGCTTCACCGCCCTTTAGCGAGGAGGTGGCGGCGGCGGGGATGGGCGTTCAAAGCCTATGCGTATCCAGCGTCGGCCCTTCTCTTGCAAGCTGCCGAGCTTGCGCGTGACGAGAGTCGCTCCCTGGCTGACCGTGTGAATTGCCACTATTCGCGTGTCGCGTCGTCGTAGCTCGAGAACGGATTTCTTGGTGCCCGTGCTGTTCGTTTACTTCGCTTTGTTGATTCGGTGTGACTCAGTGTTGCTCAAAACTTGTTTAGCCCCCCGCGGACCGCTCAGTCGATGATGACCCACCTGGCCTCCCAACCCCTGGTGACAAAACGTATTTGCGTCTCTCTCTAAATTATTCATTTTACAGGAACGTCTTTTATTTTACGCAGCTGTAAGGTTTTTTGTTGTTGGGGGGGGTGGGTGGGTGGGAGGCCATTTAGATCTTGGGGTTAGGGTCATTCAATCAGGATCGTTCTCTGGTCTGCTGGTGAGACGAGGCCATAGAGAAGGCTGCTGTCTCTGTGTCTCTGGTGTAGGCCAATCAGTTTCAAAGACGAGGCGTAGATTAGAGAATGTTTGTGTGCATGGTCACCACAGGTACTCTGTGCGTGGTTAATGCAGTAACTTTATTCCTTGCAAAAAGTTTATATTTGGTGTTTGAACATCTTAACACTACTCGTGTTTTATTACTGCCAGAAAGGCTGAAACCTCTTGTTATTGTTCATACTTTATCGGGGCAGTTTACCCGACTTTATTTAAAAATTAAATATAAGTAAAGTGTTAACTATTGTCATTATTTGCTGCGGATCGACTCGCGTTTACATCGCAGCGCCATCCGCGGAACCACCTGGGGGACCGTCGCGGACCAGCCGGTGGTTCCGGGGGGGGGGGGGGGGGGGGGCGGGAGGGACTGCACTCTGAGAGCCGCTGGGTTTAACCAATTCCGGTTTTTTTTGCGTGAGCGCGCGTCCCGTCAACGTAGCAACTGAATATCGATCGGGGTGCGTGCATCGTGACTTGGCTTCAGCGGCACAGCGGGTGGGCGGTGTGCCGCTGGACTACAGCGCTGGTTTATTTTATGCTTCGTTACATATCTATATAATATAACAAAAACCCCCACCGGTTTGGGAAGTCGTGCGTGCGTGCGAGGAGTCTGTGACGCGGTCCAGCACGTAATTAGTACTCGCTAGGCGCGCAGGGTATGGCACTGTGGCGTGAGGCTGCGATGAGACAAGGGGGGGTGGGACGGTGAGGGCGGTGGGGTGGGGGCGGTGGGGGTGGGTGTTTGAATGGTGGCTCTACCAGGCAGGGTGCGGGCAAACCCTCGGATAAAAATTGCCCGGCTGTCTCCCAGGGTACAATCGCAGACGTCAACGCAACACGACTTGCCACTAGAGTTGCACTGATAGTGAAACATCTGTAATAACTCCCGTTCAGACGACGTCTTGACTTCAGAGTTGTTTATTCGTTTCTCCCGTTCACAGCCTTCCACCGCATTCACACTCTCGGTTCCCTCGCCTCCCTCCCCGCCCCCTCACGCTGCTGGCTGACGGCGTGAGAGAGACCGCCACGTGGCTGGAGCGGGACCACGGCACCAGCCACGTGGCTCCCCCCTTCGTTCCTCCGCACGCTGACCTCGTGCTGTCCTTCTCCACCCCTTATGACACCTGGCCCACGTGATGCCACGTAGCTAATCCTCAGCCACACCCCTGGAACTTTCTCGAAGATACTGTCCAGCTCCAGGACCATGCCCCTGGTTCGACTCCCCATTGGCTGCGGGCTGAGGCCGGCAGAGCCAATCACTATCGCCCAGGTGTAACCTCACATTACACATGCTCGGGAGAGTTGTCGTGAGTGGGCTGCGATGGCTCATGTGGAGGAGGGCGGGGTCGCCAGAGCGTGGTACTTGCAGCGCTGGCTGGGTCTCCCAAGTTTTTCGGAAATAATCCCGCACCTCCGATTAGCGCAGTTGGCTACGTACGGTGCGAAAGAAGTTCAGCGTACATACGTGCTTCTAGATTTGAAGCTTTCGTGACTGCAAGGATTCATACTCTTAGGTTTTTTCGGTAAAGTCACATAGGTAGAAAAATAAAATAAAATAAAAAAAATAATAATATAAATAATAATAGAAATAAAATAATAAATCACGACGTTTTGGAGGCAACAGAAGTCTCCGTCATCATGTGGGACCGTCACAGCCAGATTTACTGTCTCAAGTAAATCTTACTTGAGACAGTAAATTTAGCTGTGACGGTCCCACCTGATGACCGAGACTTGTGTTGCCTCCGAAACGTCGTGATTTATTATTTTATTTCTATTATTATTTATATTATTATTTTTATTTTATTTATTTTTAACTACGTGACTTTACCGAAAAAACCTGAGAGTATGCACATACGTATGTGGTCGACGTGGCGGGTTTCCTCTGTGCGAGTGAATCGCTGGTAGCATCACAAGCTCCTACTCGAGTATCATTCATGTTGGATTATCTCTACTGGAGTTACCGTGACTCACCCCCCCCTCCCCCCCGCTGTTATGCAGACAGATGGACGCAGCTGATGCATCAACGTTTTTAACCCAAGTTAAAAATTTAAGACGAGGGTAATTCAATTTGTAACCGCGCATGCTATATCGCAATCCCACGAGAAAGAGTTTGGGCCTTTTAAGTGTCTCTTAAAAGTCCGTGTAGGTTGAAGGCTGCTGCTCCTGCTGCTGCTGTTGCTGCTGCTGCTGCTGTGAATGTGCAGCAGTGGGATGATGACGATGGCTGAGCTCCAGACGAAGGGGGCTGCCACGGAGATGCGACGGCCGTCAGTGGCCGTGGTCCCGGTCCTTGGTGTGTAGAGAGGAGGAGGAGGTTGTGAGTCGTGCTGCTGCTGTAGAGGGGGTGGAGATAGTGAGTCGTGCTGCTGCTGCTGTAGAGGAGGAGGTTGTGAGTCGTGTTGCTGCTGTAGAGGAGGAGGTTGTGAGTCGTGTTGCTGCTGCTGCTGTAGAGGAGGAGGTTGTGAGTCGTGTTGCTGCTGTAGATGAGGAGGAGGAGGTTGTGAGTCGTGCTGCTGCTGCTGCTGTAGAGGAGGAGGTTGTGAGTCGTGTTGCTGCTGTAGAGGAGGAGGTTGTGAGTCGTGTTGCTGCTGTAGAGGAGGAGGAGGTAGTGAGTCGTGCTGCTGCTGCTGTAGAGGAGGAGGAGGTTGTGAGTCGTGCTGCTGCTGCTGCTGTAGAGGAGGAGGTTGTGAGTCGTGTTGCTGCTGCTGCTGTAGAGGAGGAGGAGGTTGTGAGTCGTGCTGCTGCTGCTGTAGAGGAGGAGGTTGTGAGTCGTGTTGCTGCTGTAGAGGAGGAGGATGAGGTTGTGAGTCGTGTTGCTGCTGTAGAGGAGGAGGAGGAGGTTGTGAGTCGTGTTTGCTGCTGCTGCTGTAGAGGAGGAGGAGGTTGTGAGTCGTGCTGCTGCTGCTGCTGTAGAGGAGGAGGAGGTTGTGAGTCGTGCTGCTGCTGTAGAGGAGGAGGAGGAGGTTGTGAGTCGTGCTGCTGCTGCTGCTGTAGAGGAGGAGGAGGTTGTGAGTCGTGCTGCTGCTGCTGCTGTAGAGGAGGAGGAGGTTGTGAGTCGTGCTGCTGCTGCTGTTGTAGAGGAGGAGGAGGAGGAGGTTGTGAGTCGTGCTGCTGCTGTAGAGGAGGAGGAGGAGGTTGTGAGTCGTGCTGCTGCTGCTGTAGAGGAGGAAAGGGGGGAGGATGAGGGGAGTGCTCCCGTGAGATGCTGTCGTGCAGGGTGACGGGAGAGCGAGGAGAGGTGTGGAGGCCACCCGAGAGTAGAGGCGCCGTGGTGGCACGGGCCGGAGGTCGTGCAGCTGACCCCCCTGCCGATGGGCAGCCAGGCGAGGGGGAGGTGGCTTTGACACCGTTGGGAGTTTCTCGAGTTTGCAGCCTGCCCACTGAGGTGTCGCGTTGCGAGAGCGGACGATGCGGTCGGTCTGCTGCCCCGTCGAAGGATTAACGAGCGGTTGGCAAGGACCGCGACGCGCTTGGGGAAGCGGACGGTGGAACCGGCGAGTGGTCGGCTGGGCGCCACGGCGGACGCGCTGAGGGAGAGACCGCGGCCCAGAGAGCCACCGCTGCCCGGCGGCGGGGTTGGCGCACTACTCGGAGAGCCTCTCCTCCCACCGCACCTCCGATTAGCTACGGTTGGCTACGTACGGTGCGAAAGAAGTTGAACGCCTACGTACGTACAGGCGCGTCGGTGGGACCGGCGGAGGTGGGGGGGGGGGGGGTGATCGTCGTAGGACCGGTGGTTTGACACCGGTCAGTCCGAGGCAGGAGACGTGCCGGCCGCCAACAGCTCGGGGCCGAGGATGAAGACTCCCCCACCCCCCCACTCCCCACCCCCCCCCCCACCCCCTCCCTACCGTAACCGAGAAACTACAGCCTGAGAGGTCAGGCCTGGTCCTTTGTAGGCAGGGCTGGGCCGCCGATGCCAAAGTCAGATCCCAGGAGGGCGGCGGTGTGGGAGACCGACAAGCCGACGAGTGCAGGGATTGTAACGGGGTGCGGGGATTGTGGAAGGGTGTGTGGGATTGTAACGGGGTGTGTGGGATTGTGGAAGGGTGTGTGGGATTGTGGAAGGGTGTGTGGGATTGTGACGGGGTGCGGGGATTGTGGAAGGGTGTGTGGGATTGTAACGGGGTGCGGGGATTGTGGAAGGGTGTGTGGGATTGTAACGGGGTGCGGGGAGGGAACGTCGCCAGCGCGCACTCTTGCGGCAGTCCCGGTGGGATGAATGAAAGTGAATGACGATCATTTATGTTGAATCAGTTTGAGATTCTCAATGAAAGTGGACGATAATCATTCGCGATTTGACCTTCGGAGTGAATTCATTCAAGGTTTTCTCGACGAGAGTGAACGAGAGGTGGAATCGACGTGAGGTTCTCGGTGAGAGTGACGCTCGGCTTGCCGTTCTCGTCGTGGGTACTCGACGGCCGTGGGATTCCAACGGCGACGATCGCCCGAGATCCGACCTCCGTGTGAGACCACGGCGGTCCGTTCTCAGGATCCCGCCGCGGAGACTGCCCGCCGGCCATTTAGGATTTGCCCTCGGTGACCCGGATCAATGACACAATCTCGGTGAACGTGACCGACCATCGTGTCGGATTTGACATCTCGCCGCGGTGGCTATGAGATGTTGACTACCTCGCCTGGTACGCAGGAGGTCGTCGGTTCGATCCCGACCCTGACGCCTGCTGCTGCTGTATATTTGGAGTTTGCGTCCCTCTCATCATCACCACGGTGGCTAGGAGATGTTAACTCCCTCGCCTGGTACGCAGGAGGTCGTCGGTTCGATCCCGACCCTGACGCCTGCTGTTGCTGTATATTTGGAGTTTGAGTGTCTCTCTCTCTCCCCGTGGTCGCGTGGATTTTTCTCCGGGCCCTCCGTTTTTTTTCCTCTCCACATTCAGAATCGACATCACCGCGCGTTCAGAGTATTTGGCTGCTGTGCATCCCCACGTGATGATAAACCACTTCGCTGAGCTGTCATTTGTGGCCAGGTCACTTCTGAAAAAGAGCTATACAGCTCGGTGGACCTTACATAGTTAAAATAACAAAAAAACTGTCTAAGTTTAAAAAAAATGATAGATCGTGTTGGATGAAAGCGACAGATTGTAAAACTTGCAGCGGATTTCCAAGTTTATCCCTGGGTTATGTTTTAACATTCCCCAGGTGTTCTGGATCATGTCCAGGCCGGCTCCGTGTTAGGACCGCCGCGTGACCAAGTTCGACCCGGTACGGTCCTTGAATTTTGACTCTCTGTGAGTTCGGGTGGAAGGAATTTTCGTTTACTGATATCTGGCTGCGGCAATGCGTTTGAACAGTTCTGGTGGACCTTGCTGCTGGCCGAGTGATATGCCTGGGTTTGGTCTCCAGGGGAAAGAGGTGGCATCCCTACTCTGCACACAGATTCATCAGACTATGCACGTGTACTGGAGGAATCCGACGAGCTGTATTTGGCCGCAGTGCATTGCCACGTGATGATACGCCACCTGGTGGAGCTATCATTTGTGGCCAGTTGGCGTCTGGAAAAGAAAAGAAAAGAGAGCTCTGCAGCTCAGTGGGCCTTACGTGGTAAAATGAGAAAAGCAAAGTTAAACGATGAACTATAATTAAACAATTAGTTTGTTTTTATTTTACCAGCTAAGGCCCACCGAGCCATGCAGCTCTTTTTCAGAAGCGGCCTGGCACGGGGTTGGAATGTTACAACAAAGAAAGAGGAGAAAGACAGTGCACACTATAGGAAAGGTAAACATGTGACTTAAATATATACATGTACAAATAAAACTAAACCATGTTCTATACTCGTTGGTTCTTTCGGTAAAGTCACGTGGGTATAAAATCATCATGATGATCATGATGATTATTGCTTGTGTTGCGATCGACACGTCGTGATTTAATTTCTTTTATTTTCTACTCTACGTGACTTTACCGAAAGAACCAAAGAGTATGGATCTCTGCAGTCACGAAAACTTGAAATCAAGATTAAACTTTGCTCTATCTTGATAATAGGGGTTTTCCCATCCTTTTTTCAGGCAACAAAACCATGTTCTATCTTAGCAGCTATAGCCCACTTGATGTTTTAACTTATT